>NC_061511.1:83285543-83439729 GCF_022539505.1 Lolium rigidum
CAACGGAAACCGAAAGTTTGAACACGAGTCATATGGATGATATGATCAACATGTTGATGTTCACCATTGAAGCTACATCATCTCACGTGATGATCGGTTTTGGTGTAGTGGATGTGGATCGTGTACCACTTAACAACTATGAGGGATGTTGTATTAAGTGGGAGTTCATTAGTAATTTGATTAAAACATGAACTAATTATCATAAACATAGTCTGAGTAGTATTTTGAATTAATTTGTAGTATTGGCATCCGTTTTCTACCAAGCGCTAGTCTTGTTATTGAGATAGAAATACTGTTAAAATCGACAAGAAACTTTACGGATTGGTACCGTATTGTTAAAGAATCAAGAATTGATTAAGTCCTATTGCAAACTTTTAGTAAACCTCACATTGTTGATTCAAAGAGCTATGGTTTCAATTAGTACCTAAAGTTATCTTGTCTCCGTGAAACTTGAAGTTCAAATCTGTTTGAAAAGTAAGGAGCTGAAAATTTAGTTTTCAGAAATAATCAAGGTATGAGATATATGTGATATCTAAGACCTTATTGCAAGATGATAGAATATAAATTTGGTGAGACTACATAAACTCATAAGTTTTATGGGAATGTATGAAGGTTGAAGACGTCGAGGCGTCACAATCCTCCAACTATTGGGGCACTAATAATATTCGCATATCCATGAAGTTATCATCCTTAGTATGCACCGTTGCTAAGACTCGTCGTTTCGAAGCATCACGTGATGATCGGGTGTGATAGATTCTACGTGTGCATACAACGGGTGCAAGCCAGATTTGCACATGCGAATACCAAGGTTAAAACTTTACGAGCCTAGCATGTACAGACATGGTCTCGGAAAGTCGTCATGATATAATGGATAAAATTATGAGTGAAATTGTTCATCATATTACAAAGTTACTAATAGTGAAATCTGAAACACTTGTCATATGATGATCAACTTAAAGTAAGAACCTCAAGGTTATTGGTATTTGACCAACAAACCTAGAAGTTAATAATGTTAAAGTGTTTTTCTGAATAATGAGGAAAGCTAAAAGAGAAACTGCAAAAGATATTTTGGCAGAAAGAAAGAAAAGACTAGAAAGTCTAGCTCAGGTGTATATAAATGATATACATGTTATGGTTGTATTCCTAGTTAGGTCACACAATGCAATTCTTGGGTATTAGTACCATATTGGTTGGTATGAAGTGTCATACAAAACAACGCAATAAAGAATACAATGGCCTAAGTGACTGATAAGGAATATGGTATTAATGCACGTCTGGAACATAATAAAGTGTTATTATGTTTATCATTGGCATTCTACCTAGCCCTTAGAATTTATAATAAAGAACTTAATAATTGTTATTTTGCTCTGGTCAAATGAAAACAATGAGTTGTTCAAATTGTGACATTACTCCATGTACGATGGATAAGTTATTATAAATCTTAATGGTGAAACACACACACACATAATACTAACGCTAAAAGGCAAATGATTTGAATTCCACTTATTTGTGGAACCGCCATTTAGGTCATGTTAGAAAGGAACGCATGAAGGAACTCCATGCAAATGGATTTTTGGAGTCATTTGATTTTTTGAATCGTTTGGCGCTTGCAAAATCTTTTCTAAAAAATAAAGACTGAAATACCGTTCATAGGCCGAGAGTTGAACGGGCAACTAACTTAGTGAAAACATACATAATGATATATGTGGTTCACTGGGCATAGTTGTGTGCGGGAGATTCTTCTACTTCATGAAAACTTTCAACAATGAATTGAGTATATATATGTGGATATATTCAATAAGGAAGAAGTTTGAAACATTTGAATGGATTCAAATAAATTTCAGCATGAAGTGGAAATCATCGTAATAGAAAAAGTCAAATATCTATGATTGGATCATGGTGGAAATATTTGAATTACGAGTTTTAGCGAACATCTAAGAGAGTTATGAAATCATTCTGCAACTCACGTTTCTTGGAGTATCATAGTGATGATGGAGTATCCGAGAGATGTATCCAAACCTTGTTGGATCAATGATGAGATAAAATATTGATGCCATTATATTTTTGTGGATTATGCTTTAGAGACTACCGCTTTTACACTGAATAGAGCATCATCATGATCCGTTTGAAATGACATCATACGAGTTATGGCATGGGTATGAACCCTAATAGTCTTTTCTTAAATTTTGGTATGCATAGCATAAGTAAATAAGTTTACAACCAAAATCGGATGAATGTCTTTGTTGGTTATCCCAAAGAATTAATTGGGAATTCTTTCCACTATGGAGACAAAGTCAAAAGTGTTTGTCAATGTTTCTTATTTCCGAGAAATTGTTTCTAGCGAAGTATTTGAGTGGAAGGACAATAGAACTTGATAAGGTTTATGAACCTGAGCATAATGATCAGAGTAGCGCAGCATCGGAATTGGTTTCGGAAGCGGCCACGACAATCATGGCTCTCATGACTACAAAGTGTTTTAGCCATGGAGATCGAAGTACACATTGAACCTTGTAGGTATGGTTTACTTTGTGATCAAATAAATGATTTGTGGACAAAGGATTGATTTTGAACAATGATAAACCAACTACATACAAAGAAGTTATGATGGGCCCTGACTCCGTTAAAATGGCTATACGCCATGAAATCCAAGATAGATGAATATTTTTTGAAAGTAAATGGATCTATAGAATTGATGGACTTGGATGAAATATCCTTGAAGAAGCTCGACTTGTCGAAAAGTTGTTTACGACAAAGTTCAAAGAGTTGACTACGATAAGATTAGATCTTCCGTAGTAATGCTTATAGTCTATGAGGATTATTCTAGTAATCGCTACATATTTCTTTTATGAGATATGCTAGTAGGATGACAAAATACATTACTTAACAGAAGTGTGTAGTAAAGGTGTATACAAGATACAACCAAGAATTTTGCTGGTCCGTGGAATACTAGATAGGTATACGAACTTCAATTGGATGAAGTGAGTATCGCAGAGTTGGAATCTTCACCAGATGAAATAGTCAAAAAGTTTTTGATTTCATCAGAGACGATGAAGAGGCTTGCATTTGCAAGAAATTAAGTGGGAGCGCTGAGACATATTTATAATACTTATGTAGATGACATATAGTTGGTTATAAATAATGTAATTATATACTTGATTAAAAGGTTTCATTGAGAATTAACTTTAATGAAAGGATATGGACTAAAACATATTTAGTGTCAAGATCTATGAAGATAGATTGAAACACATAATAAGTTTAAGTCAAAGTACATAGAATGGATATTGAAGTAGTTCAATATAGAAATATTAAGAAGGTGTTCTTTTCATGCGAAAGTTTAACAAGACTTGAGTGTAATTGACACTCGATGAGTAAAAACACATGAGTGATTTTAGATCACGAATAATATGTACAAAATCAGATGTCCTATGCTCTAAAAGGTTAGGAGCATATACCAAAATGATTCATGTGATGATCATTGGACAAACAGTAAGAATATCCTTGTGTGCTTTAGAAGAACCAAGGATATATATATATATATATATATATATATATATATATAGTTTTATATGGGGTAATGACAAACAAATCGATGTAAGGTGTTACACCGATATTAGTTTGGTCACATATAAAAAATAAAAATTTCAATCTCAGATTAGGCTAAGTGTTGTTTAAAAGGTAGCACAATGAGCTAGAAGTTGTCTATGCTAGATTTAGAAGAATTCTAAATATTGTGACGGATTCTACAAATGAAGGCAGAGTATGTCATTGTTTTGACAATGACTGAGGATGTTAAATCAAGAGGTTCTTTGAGAACTTGGTGTAGTTCCGATAGTGTCAGAACTTTGAAGCTATATTGTGTGTGACAATATTAGTGACATATTTCGGACCGCGGAAGTAAGGTTACACCAGAAGACCGAACATATAAGAATAATGCCGACTCATTTGGAAAATGAGTGATGCGTTGAGACGAAAATGAATTGCAAAATACATACGTTTCTGAGCGTGTCAGATCCGTTGACTAAAACCTCTCCCGTGAGCAATACATGATAAAGCACCGGAAGGCCAAGGTGTTATATCTTTACAAATGTAAACTAGATTATTGACTCTAGTGCAAGTGGGAGACTCGTTGGAGATATGCCCAAGAGGCAATAATAAAATGGTTATTATAATATATCTTTGAGTTTATGATAATGTTTACATACCATGCTATAATTGTATTAACCGAAACATTGATACATGTGTGATATGTAAACAACAAAGAGTCCCTAGTATGCCTCTTAACTAGTTTGTTGATTAATGGATGATTAGTTTCATAATCATGAACATTGGATGTTATTAATAACAAGGTTATATCATTGTATGAATGATGTAATGGACACACCCAATTAAGCTTAGCATTAAGATCACGTCATTAAGTTATTTGCTATAAGCTTTCGAAACATAGTTACCTAGTCCTTATGATCATGAGATCATGTAAATCACTTATACCGGAAAGGTACTTTGATTACATCAAACGCCACTGCGTAAATGGGTGGTTATAAAGGTGGGATTAAGTATCCGGAAAGTATGAGTTGAGGCATATGGATCAACAAGTGGGATTTGTCCATCCCGATGACGGATAGATATACTCCGGGCCCTCTCGGTGGAATGTCGTCTAATGTCTTGCAAGCATATGAATAAGTTCATAAGAGACCACATACCACGGTACGAGTAAAGAGTACTTGTCAGAGACGAGGTTGAACAAGGTATAGAGTGATACCGATGATCAAACCTCGGACAAGTAAAATATCGCGTGACAAAGGGAATTGGTATCGTATGTGAATGGTTCATTCGATCACTAAAGTCATCGTTGAATATGTGGGAGCCATTATGGATCTCCGGATCCCGCTATTGGTTATTGGTCGGAGTGAGTACTCAACCATGTCCGCATAGTTCGCGAACCGTAGGGTGACACACTTAAAGTTGGATGTTGAAATGGTAGAACTTGAATATGGAATGGAGTTCGAATATTTGTTCGGAGTCCCGGATAAGATCCCGGACATCACGAGGAGTTCCGGAATGGTCCGGAGAATAAGATTCATATATAGGAAGTCATTTTATAAGATTTAAAATGATCCGGAAGGTTCTATGGAAGGTTCTAGAAGGTTCTAGAAAAGTCCGGAAGAAACCACTAAGGAAGGCAGAGTCCCGGAGGGACTCCACCTCCCATGGCCGGCCAACCCTAAGGGGGAGGAGTCCCAAGTGGACTCCCCTAAGGGGGCCGGCCACCCCCCCACATGGAAGGGGGAATCCCACCCCAAGTGGGATTCCCACCTTGGGTAGGTTTCCCTATCACATGGAAGATTTTGGGTTCGGGTCTTATTCGGAGACTTGTAGTCCAACACTTGGGGCTTCCACCTATATAATGAGGGGCCAAGGGGAGGGGGCCGACCACCCAAAGACCACAAGGTGGCCGCACCCCCTAGTGGCCGGCGCCCCCCTCTCCCAAACCCTAGCGGCCCTCTCTCCTCCACCACATCTCGCACGCTTAGCGAAGCTCCGCCGGGTTTCTCCACCACCACCGACACCACGCCGTCGTGCTGTCGGATTCAAGAGGAGCTACTACTTCCGCTGCCCGCTGGAACGGGGAGGTGGACGTCGTCTTCATCAACAACCGAACGTGTGACCAAGTACGGAGGTGCTGCCCGTTCGTGGCGCCGTGATCAAGATCTTCTACGCGCTTTTGCAAGCGGCAAGTGAACGTCTACCGCAGCAACAAGAGCCTCATCTTGTAGGGTTAGGAATCTCTTCAAGGGTGAGACTCGATAATCCCCTCGTTGCTACCGTCTTCTAGATTGCATCTTGGCTTGGATTGTGTGTTCGCGGTAGGAAATTTTTTTTTTGTTTTCTATGCAACGAATCCCTACAATTTCAGCATGGCGAAGAGTTCAGGTAACTCTTTGTTCATGTTCTGCATATTTTAGTTCATCACAAAGTTCTTGTAACTAGGTGGCAGTGATTGAAGGACACGATTAATCCCCAGTCTGTTAGGAATCACTATTCCCAAGTCACTGAGTTTCTTCGCATGCACGGTCATGGCGAGCATGTGCTCACTAACGGAGCTGCCTTCTTCCATCATGCAACTGAAGAAGTGTTTCGATGCTTCATAGCATTCCACTGCCGCATGAGTTTCAAAGATAGCTTTCAGCTCATTGACCAACTCATGAGGATCGTGGTGCTCAAAACGTTTTTGAAGATCGGCTTCCAGATTGCATAGGATGGCACACTGAACTTGAGAGTAACGAGTTTTCCGAGTCGCGTAAACATTCTTTACTTCATCGGTTTCAGTTTCTGCAGGAGGGTCACCTAGCGGTGCATCAAGCACATATTGCAGATTTCCGCCAGCGAGGAAAATCCTCACATGACGGAACCAGTTCGGTGAAGTTGCAACCGTTGCTCTTAAGCTTTTCTTTCTCTAGGAACTCGGTTAAAATTGATTGGGGACGCCATAATCTACAACATATATTTGCAATAGTTTAGACTAAGTTTATGACAAATTGAGTTCAAATTTTAATTCAACAAAATTAAAATCTAGGTGAACTCCCACTCAAAACAATATCCCTCGCATTGTCTTAGTGATCACACGAACCAAATCCACTACATCAAGCCCGATCATCAAGAGACGAGATGTAACTTCAATGGCAAACACTCAAAGTGTTCATCATATCAATCATATGATTCATGCTCTACCTTTCGGTATCACGTGTTCCGAGACCATGTCTGTACATGCTAGTCTCGTCAAGGCAACCTTAGTATCCGCGTGTGCAAAACTGGCTTGCACCCGTTGTATACACTTGTTGAATCTATCATACCCGATCATCACGAGATGTTTCGAAACGACAAGTATTAGTAATGGTGCTACTAAGGATGAACACTTTATTATCTTGATATTTTAGTGAGAGGGATCATCTTATAATGCTACCGCCGCGATCTAAGCAAAATAAGATGCATAAAAAGGATTAACATCACATGCAATTCATATGTGATATGATATGGCCCCTTTGTCTTTTCGCCTTTGATCTTCATCTCCAAAGCACGGACATGATCATCAACGGGCATGATCTCCATCATCGTCGGCGTAGCGTCAAGGTCAATGGCACCGTCTTCATGATTGTTCTCCCATGTAGCAACTATTACAACTTCTTTGAAATACTACTCAACATGAAATTTAAAGACAACCATAAGGTTCTCGCCGGTTGCCACAATACAATAATGATCATCTCATACATATTCATCATCACATTATGGCCATATCACATCACCAAACCCTGCAAAAACAAGTTAGACGTCTCTAATTTGGTTTGCATATTTTACGTGGTTTAGGGTTTTCGAGTAAGATCTAATCTACCTACGAACATGAACCACAACGGTGATACTAGTGTTGTCAATAGAAGAGTAAATTGAATCTTCACTATAGTAGGAGAGACAGACACCCGCAAAGCGACTTATACAATACAAGTTGCATGTCGAGCGTGGAGCAAATCTCATGAACGCGGTCATGTAAAGTTAGCCCGAGCCGCTTCATCCCACTATGCCACAAAGATGCAAAGTACTCAAACTAAAGACAACATAAGCATCAACGCCCACAAAACAATTGTGTTCTACTCGTGCAACCATCTATGCATAGACACGGCTCTGATACCACTGTAGGGATTCGTAGCATAGAAAACAAAAAAATTCCTACCACGAGAACGCAATCCAAGCCAAGATGCAATCTAGAAGACGGTAGCAACGAGGGGATGAACGAGACTAACCCTTGAAGATTTCCAAAGCCTACGAGAGGAGGCTCTCGTTGTTGCAGAAGATGATCACTTGCCGCTTCCAAAAGCGCGTAGAAGATCTTGACGGTGCCACAATCGGGCAGCACCTCCGTACTCGGTCACACGTTCGGTGTTGATGAAGACGACGTCCTTCTCCCTGTTCTAGCGGGCAGCGGAAGTAGTAGCTCCTCCTTGAATCCCGACAGCACGACGGCGTGGTGGCGGTGTCGATGGAGATCTCCGGCGGAGCTTCGCTAAGCGTTTGCGGAAGAGGTGGAGGAGGTGGGGCGGCTAGGGTTTGGGAGAGGGGGTGGCCGGCCACTATGGGGTGCGGCCAAGGCTTTGGCTTGAGGTGGCCGGCCCCCTCCCCTTGTCCCTCATTATATAGGTGAAACCCCCAAGTGTTGGACTACAAGTCTTCGAATAAGACCCAAACCCAAAACCTTCCATGTGTAGGGAAACCTACCCAAGGTCGGATTCCCACTTGAGGTGGGACTCCCACCTTTCCATGAGGGGGGGTGGCCGGCCACCTTGGTGGAGTCCACCTGGGACTCCACCCCTCTAGGGTTGGCCGGCCAAGCTTGGTGGAGTCCCTCCGGGACTCCGCCTTCCAAAGTGATTTCTTCCGGAATTTTCTAGAACCTTCTAGAACCTTTCATAAATGCACCGGATCATTTCCAAACTTGGAATATGACTTCCTATATATGAATCTTATTCTCCGGACCATTCCGGAACTCCTCGTGATGTCCTGGATCACACCCGAGACTCCGAACAAAACTTCGAACTCCATTCCATATTCAATATCTACTAATACGACATCAAACCTTAAGTGTGTCACCCTACGGTTCGCGAACTATGTAGACATGGTTGAGATCTCTCTCCGACCAATAACCAATAGCGGGATTCGGAGATCCATAATGGCTCCCACATATTCAACGATGACTTAGTGATCGAATGAACCATTCACATACGATACCGATTCCCTTTGTCACGCGATATTTTACTTGTCCGAGGTTTGATCATCGGTATCTCTATACCTTGTTCAACCTCGTCTCCCGACAAGTACTCTTTACTCGTACCGTGGTATGTGGTCTCTTATGAACCATTCATATGCTTGCAAGCTAATATAGACGACATTCCACCGAGAGGGCCCGAGTATATCTATCCGTCATCGGGATGGACAAATCCCACTCGTTGATCCATATGCCTCAACTCATATTTTCCGGATACTTAATCCCACCTTTATAACCACCCATTTACGCAAGTGGCGTTTGATGTAATCAAAGTACCTTTCCAGTATAAGTGATTTACATGATCTCATGGTCGAAAGGACTAGGTAACTATGTATCGAAAGCTTATAGCAAATAACTTAATGACGTGATTTTATGCTACGCTTAATTGGGTGTGTCCATTACATCATTCATATAATGACATAACCTTGTTATTAATAACATCCAATGTTCATGATCATGAAACTATGATCATCTATTAATCAACAAGCTAGTTATACAAGAGGCTTACTAGGGACTCATTGTTGTTTACATAACACACATGTATCACTGTTTCGGTAATACAATTATAGCATGGTATATAAACATTTATCATAAACACAAAGATATATAATAACCACTTTTATTATTGCCTCTTGGGCATATCTCCAACAGCCCCCACCCACAAAATACACCCTGGCGCAAGGGAGCACTACCACCCAGCTTCACCACACACCAGCATGTGCCACCACGATCTTCTAGTCGCAATCATGATTCACTTCGTGACACCGACATGGAGCTTGAACAACGGAGGCACACGATATCATATGGGTGAGGAATAGCAGCCTCACAGCCACGTGGGAGGGAACCCACCTCTATTGTCGAGAGGCAGTCATTGACCGGACAAAGCAGCGGGAGCACACCAGGCCCAGTCTGGCCCAAATGGACATGTGATGCCTCGGGTGCCCTGCTATCATAGGTAGTCCGCAACACTATCGTCCTAATACCCGCCTAATTGTCGTCTCCACCTCTAGGGAAACCAGACGCTGCAACACCCCAACCCACCCGAGCCCATATGGGTCCGAGGCGCCCAGACCAGGGTCAAGCATCCACCGACGACACGCGCAGCCAAGATGTGCTGCCGCGAGACGGTTGAAAGTTGATCTCGTTGAAAGTTTACTATTTATGACAGAGAGGTAATGAAACATTCATCTTGCACAACGTACTCCCTCCATTCTTGCATAAAATGTATTTTAGTTTTTGTCCTTACTACTACTAAAACTTAACCATATTTATAGAAAAATTATATTATTTTTTGCACATTAAATAAACCTGAACGCATGTTAGACAACATTTAGCCTAAATTTGCAACAAATAATTTATATTGGAGGGAATAACATTTAAGGCGCTAAATTAGTATCAAAAAATACATATTAAAATATACTTTTACAATACTCTCTCTATCGTATAAAAGATTTCTCAACTTTATTTAAATTCAGGTGTATCTAAACACTAAATAGTACTACGGGACTGAGGGATATTTCATTTTTTTCTGGTATAACAGTTGTCAAGTTTATGATAGAAAAAACGTTTAGGAGTACACTTACTTGTGAACAAGAGTGGAGTACGGTGGGGTCAAGAAAGTGTAGAAATACAAATCATGCGAAAATTTTCAACTTGCTACGGCTGGTGGTACAGTGTGTTTGGCACGTGGCAGATCAGGAGATATGTTCGGCATCGCCAATACAGTACGCGGTAACTTTACAGGCACATCCTGGCATGGCACGGGATGATCTGAGTCTGACCGTGGATATCATCATGACACCTGCGCTTCTCTGGACGGACAAGACTCTACCCTGACCCGCGGAGAGCCGACCCGACCTGACCTGACCTGACCGTAGGTCGACGTGTTCAGATCAGTTCAGCCGGACGGCGCGGCGCATCGTATACTCCTAGACGAGATGGCAGCATGGGACAGGTGTCCATGTATTGTACACCATGTCAGCTGCACGCGAGGCTACGCTATCCATCAAGAGCGGATACGCATGCTTATTTTCCTGTGGCCTATCTCGATTTGCAATTCAATGCGGCGGATTCGTTTCAGCCTTTATCTCATCGGCCGATATAGTCCGTACTCCATACCATACTGTATCATGGATAGTGTGTATATCTTCAGTCAATGTGATATAAATGGCGTGGCAGACCAGCGGCGCAAAGCATCGAAAACTGGAAGTTCACGCGCTCTAGCTAGAGCTACACCCACCCCTACCAACATTTTGATTCTGCGTTCAGCTGTTTTTCAGGTTAATTAATGAACTTCATGTTGATAGATTCTTACAGTACAAAATTGACCATTATTTAGCTTGGGTAAGTATATGATATGAATGTATACTCGATGATTTTTGGTAGAAAAATGCAATTTTGTTAACTTCGGCTGTCAATTTATACAAGAACATCGTATTGAGAAGGTGATTTGTTTTTATCATAAATCATTATAAAAATTGTAGAAAATACTTCCTTCAATCCGTAATAAGTGACGTAGTTTTAATTTAAATCTAAACTAAAATCATGTATGTTATTATGAATCGGAGGAAGCAACATAAATTATACTAAAATATGCCTCCAAACTAATGGTCAGAGGTGCATCTCAAAAACTATAGCAATACCCTACATGTCATCTATTGAATAAGTAGCGTTAGTAATTATTAATCGCCCTACGAATGAAGATAACATGAGGCGAAGTAGCTACTTATTAAACTAACATCACCCTTTATTTGACACAATACACATACTACTTATTTTTAGATTGATGTTTACAAGTACTTCACTGTTGGTATGTACTATATGATTTGCTTAACATTTTTTATAACACTAGAAAATACCATATCGGGGAGAATTCTTTTTCGGATAAGAACAAAATTCACTGGCTTCAACACTTTGGCTTGGTTTCTACCCATGCACGGAGAATCAACCTTGCAAATAATAAAATGCCAACCATGTTGATAGGATGTTACTAGATTAATTTATAATTATAATTTTACTGGTTGAACATTTAATACCGCCCTATTTATATATATGTTTCATTTTAGCATTTCAATCATTTTTTTCTATAAAACTTTATCCTATAGTGTAGATAGTCAACCTTTTTGCGTGAATTTCAAACAAGGGAGGATTTACGCAAGAAGGGAAGAAATCCATAAGGTCCAAGCTCACATCAAAATTTCTGTCAATTATTATGAATTTGGTTATTCCATGCCATATACTCCTATTCCCTTCTTTTTTATATACATGGCCAGCGTCACATTTGTATTCACATACCCCAAAAAACAAAACCAAGTAATAAATATCATGATTAATTGCTAAAAAATATATATCTTGTTTCGTGCTTATAAAAAAATGCTACATCTGTGCCTCTCATCCAACTTTCATGTTAATAAGCACCATTATACAAAGTATAAATCTAATAATCGATTATTATGGGAAGAGATAGCGGCCTTGTACATCTAGAATATTTTTTTAGTGATGGCCTTATGCAGTGAAGAAGATAATAGAATTCATTATGTATAACGAAATTGTATTGACAAATGTTTCATACTACTTAAAATCCTACGAACCCACGTTGATCGTTGAAAATGGTGATCAAGTCTAGTATTTTGGTATCGAGTCTCACCGGCGTATACGTCGCTCCCCTCTGCCTCCGGCTGCCGTTTGGCGCCGGGAGGTGGAGGGGAGCCCTGGTTTTCGTCGTGTGTGTATAGGTCCTAGGTTATCTAGGTGTGTGTTTCCTGGCGGCGCCGTTGAAGACGGTGGCTATGGCGCGGCCTCGGTGGATTAGGCGCTCCCCCTCCTTTCCCCGTTCTGGCAGCGACGCCGGGGAGGCTGTGGAGGTTAGGTGCTCCCGGATCTGTCGATTCGGTGAGAGTGGGTGCTCTTGGTCGGCTCGCCGTGACGGAGGCGGTGGTCGACTTCTGGAGCTTTTGTCCCTCGGCCTTGTCTTCGTCGCACCTTGCCTTCTCCTGGTCAAGCTGTGGATGTGCTGGGGGTGGTGCGGCGTTGAGGTCATGGCTTCGGCTTCTGCTTCCCGTCGCCTGTATAGGAGGTGCTCCGGATCTTCTTCTTCCTCGTCGTTCGGAGAGGAAGACGATGTCTTCTTCACGGCGGTGCTTCGCTCCTCTTCTTCGTCGTCGTGCGGGTACGCAGAGACCGAGATCGGCGACTTCCCGTCTGCATCGACACTGTCGATTGAATCAAGGTTCTCGCAGGCTCCGGGAGGGAGCGGCGGAGGCAGAGCAGCGGCGCGTCTCCGGTCCGCGTCGGCGGGCGCCGAGGAGTGGTTCAGGGACTGGGCTGTAATTTTCTGTTTCTTTGAGGTCCTTTGTACTGCTGTGATTTGTTAATAGATCTGGGGTTTTCCACAAATAAAGAAATGATGGGTGTTTGCACAACTTTAAAACAAGATGCAATTCTCAACAAATCAAAGTTCTGCTAAAAGTGTACCACGGTACACCCACCCATCAACAACACACGAAACGATGCTGGCCATGAGATGGAATTGACAACTCAATGACATCCTTGCCACGCCATTTGCGTGAAACAGAGCTGTAGCCATTTTAGAGTGGATAGATGACGCCGCAACAGGGCACATCACTGCCGACCGTGCCTCAGCTGACTGCAGCAGGCAGAGGGTTGGTTTGGAAAGTAGGGTATTTGTGGCGACGAACGACCAGCCATGGTGGATGTGGTGCAGCCTTGCAGGTCTACTCCAACTGGCAGCCAGCGCCAGCCACCTACCCGGTCAGGTCAAGCTAATGCTCTGCTCTCTTCTTCCTCCTCCTGACACCCTGCCTCTGTTTCGAGCTCTGTCACACCAGCCTCCCCGATAGGGCGCAGGTTCCCGAAGCGCACAACCGGCCAAGAACTCGGCCCTACTACGCTGCAGGGGCAGAACCGTGATTTCCTTCCGCGCTCACGGATGGTGCGTCGCGCCTCGCGGCGGATCCGAGCCTTCCAGGCATGATCCGACGGTGTGGATCTTCCACTAGTGATCTTCCTCGGGGCTGCATAAATACGCCTTGCCACGGCCAGGTCGAACGAGCCACGCCTCACTCGAACAGCCACCGCAACGCACACGTTTAGTCGCCACTCGCGAGTGATGGATCAGAAGAAGGCCAGCGCTGCGGGGAAGCGGAAGCGGAAGCCCAAGGAGGAAACCGCCGGCGCGGGGAAGCGCAGCCGCCGCCGTGGCGCCGTCGCCGGTGCCGCCACAGGCGAGCCCCCGCAGCAGCAGGGCACCAATGCAGCTGCGCCCGTCGCGGCGGTGGTGCAGAAGGTGGCGGAGTGCATGCAGAGCGAGGAGGAGGAGTACACAGCCTTCACGGAGGAGTCCATGGCCCAGATGATGAGCTGGCTCGCGCTCGAGCTCGCCGCCGGGCCCCCGGTGCCGGTGCCGGCCGCGGGCTACGTCACCCTGCAGGGCGACATGGAGAGCTGCGGCCCGTCCTTCTCTGGCTCCGCGTCCACGGTCATGGCCTCGGTGGACTTCCGCTTCGTCGCGCCGGTGCCTCCCGTGACGGAATGGCCGTTGCCGGAGGCGGTGCCGGGGCCGCGGGAGGCGGAGGAGGAGGCGGTGGACGATGACTGGGTGGCGACGCTGCTGACGGATGGGCCCGCGGGAGAGGGGCAGTACTGAATGATGAGAGAGTGAACAGTCGTAGGCATTTCTTTTGATCAAAACTGAACCTGTAGCCAGTAGTTTGCAGTCCTGGCTCCTGCCAAGTTGTAGTGTTTTTTTTTTCTGGTTTCTAGCGGTGTAGTAGCTCTGACAGTGTGGAGCGTGTCCTCAGGGTAGGAACTTCTTAATTTGCTGGTGTATATAAGTTAAGACCTCCTGAAAATTATGATCTGGTCTCATGTTCTTATGTCCTTTGGTTGGCACATGATTTAACCCGCTTGGCCGTCACATAAGTCATTGATTCTTAGCCATCTGGTCGCTGCGAACGAAATATCCTGCATGCCATGTTCTTCCCATTTCCATGAGTCCGCAACATCTACCTACATGATCTAGAAAAAATCACCCAAGTGGTTGCAACATTCAAACATGATTATGAGAATGCAAAAAATCCATTGGTTCTACTTCAATATTGAAGACAAGTGCATGAATCATATAAAATAAAGGACACACCGATAAAAAACAATCTAACATAAATGCAACCTTTAGAAGAAGTTGTTACCATTGCAATATAATGCTTATCGAATTGTAATAGAATATTGATGTGTACGCAACAAACAATATACGCTTGCAATGTGTCTGAAAAAACATAAAATAAACTTACAAGTAACAACACCTACGACGAGCCACTCACTTTGTCGATTTAGGCTCATCGACCGCAGAATCGGCTAACCGAAGCACCTCATAACCATATCACGTGACCCTTGACTTGTTGTCCTTGGTCCATCGTCTTCTCGAGCTCGTCAAGATGGAGAACCATGGTTTCGTGCTACACAGGATACAGATTATTCCCGAAGTGTGAAATAATACAAAACCACATGAATAATTTATTTATTCCCGAAGTGTGAAATAATATAAAACCAATCGAAAGTCCTCTTTCAGCTTGTTTGGATAACGATGATTGATCGGGATCCTTGTGAGGTAGGTCCTCTTGGAATAGTTAGCAAATTTCTTTATAGTTCTAAATCAATGTTAATACCATGAAAATTGTGGTAGTAAGACCGATCAGATATGAAAAACTAGACAAACAAGTTTTTGCGGAGGATTTAACTAGCATATATATTATATTCACATATTTAGATAAACAAATGCAACAATGATACAAACATATTTCTTAGTTGAGAGGAAAGCCAAGTCATCCTTGTCACTAAAACGAGTGAAGTGGTCCTAGCAACTGTGTCCCGTTCAGAGAAATGGTCGTATCCGCAGTAGTATGATCAGAAAAATCGTCGTAGATGGGCTATTCAATCAACAAGGAGGTTGTAGAGTAGGTACACTACAATACGATAGGGAAGACAAATCACTTATATTCATCGAGCTAGGTAAGTGATAGCAAAACAATTTTGAGGTGATATGAAGCCAACACAGCATTGATCAAGCATTGTAAAAGCATTGTGAGCTGGGATCAAAGTACTCTAAACATAGGCATGATAGATATAATTCAATAAAACTTAGCAACTATGTTATAACATGAAAAGTAACTCAAACAAAGGATCATGAATAATAGTGCATCGAAAGCAACTGTTTGTTTATGAGCATAAAGTAAACATAACAAAGTGGTACTCAACATGTCCTTTATGAAATAGCAAAACATAAATTCTAGGACACCTTTAAAGTTCAAAGGGTGACTATATACAAGTAATTTAAGAACAAGCAATAGCACAATCATGAATCAATCAATAATAATTTTGGGACTATGCACATTGCACTAAAAATGACAGCTATGCTCTCTTAATTGATGCATAAATTAGAAGATGAAGACTCAACATAAAAGTAAAAGAGAGACTCTTTGTAGAGTAATCAAGATAAACAAGTTTTATAAACCTTCCAAAAAGTATGGTACTTATTAACTTTGAGCTCTCATTGCTCCTATCATAAGAATCTTGACTGGTTAAAGTTAATGTGAGTCAAATATGAGCTATATGCTTGACAAATCACAAGTTGCAAATTTCATGCCCCTTGAATACGAGTACATAAACCTCATGCTACTCAACTTAGGTCCTAAATAAGTTCTTATCATTGTAAGTATACATATATCATCGAGAACCGCTAACAGGGTACCTCTTGCCCGATGATATGGAAGTACTCTTGTAGGAGCAATCACATGCCAAAATGACAAGACAAACAGATCATAAGTATAACAACAATTTTTTATTTACTATGGGTATAGCTTTTTATTGAAAATGTTCATAGAATGCTCACTATGGTTCGATGTAAATTGCCACCATGAATGATACATGGCTTAGATTAGCGGCCGAGGCATTTCTCTAACTCATATACAAACTCCTGGACTTACAAGTTTCTATTTTATTTCGCGCCGCTAGGCATCCATAAGCAAAAGAACATGACATCAACTAAATATGAACAAGTGCAATGTTGAAACCGTTCTCCATGAAATCATGGTTATGCTAACTCTCAACTTGCAATTTGCAAACATATAAACTTTATAAGATAGTCACAATGATCAAGTTTATTAAGTGCAAGAAAGTATATGTGCCATCAAGTTCGTGAGAGCTTTACTGACTAATTTTCTCATGCCAAAATTTAATTTAAAAGATAAATAAAAGCATAATAAATTTACTTCTAATAGCAATAATGCTAGTAGGTAGATATGGTGGACACGATTGGCAAGCCTTGGTTATTAGTGATTGGATGCACGAGCAGAGTTCATACTCAGTACAGACGAAAGCTAGCAAAAAACTGAAAGGGGCCAACTAAGAGAGCAATAATGAACATAATCATGCATAGCGACAAACCATTATCAATCAAAGAATAAAGTGATATTACGAGTCAAAAACTAAATGATCATAGAAGCTTTAGTTGACTGGTTAGAGTCATAACATGGTATAAGCATGCGCCAAGTCAACCCAATAAAGCATCAAAGAAGAATACCACAATATTAAGCTTTACTGATGGAAACAACACATGATTATTTCAATGGCACATTATGCACTCTCAGCTATTTGAGACAAGTCATGCTACAACAATAAATACTAAGCATATGACAAGAATAACATCCAACATGACATGCTAAAGTCTATGCCACAGTCTAGACAAGCTTCCTTTTGCATCACTATATGCACGAAACATTTTACTCGTATCCAACACCAATCAACTTATTTGAAATAGCTCTCAGAGATGAAATACAATATAGACCAGAGAGATAATCATACATAAATAATGAATACTAACGAGCTCTAAACAAAATCCGAGTGAAACAATAAGAGTTAAACGCGGTACTAGCAAATTAGAATACTCGCAGAACAATAACAGCGAAAACTAGAGCGTTCTATGCAATTATAATGGAGCGGGTCTTTCTCCAAAATAAATGTGCCGGGATCCAACATATGCTACAGCAAACAAAACAAAACAAAAACAAAAATAAAGACGCTCCAAGAATAACACATAGTGTATGAAGCAATAAAAATATAGCGCATAGAGAGATGACATGTTGCTTTGTTGATGAAGAGGGGATGCCTTGGGCATCCCCAAGCTTTGACGCTTGTACCTCTTGGATATTTCTTGGGGTGTAGGGGAATCCCCAAGGTTTAGCTTTTTTCCATTTTCATCTCATCAAATCGTTCTTCTCTCCTTACACTTGAAAATTTCCTTCATACAAAACATCACACAATTCTTTATTAGCAGCATTAGTTCAATCAAAATAAACAAATCCACTTGGGTTCAGTAATAAACATATATCAAACATCTATGAAAGCATTAGCTACTGTAGCCACTCTTCAAAAATCTCTTTGATCAAAAGAACTAAAAAAGAAAGAGATTTAAGAGGCAAATGCAAATAGTGCAGAAATATCTCAAAACAGAACAACAGGTAAAGATCAATTTTTCCGAAAATCTTATGTTGCTCATCTCGAAAAGTGGTTAACTAACGAAAGTTAAATAATAACCTGGGGCATATGCATAAAAAATGGCAGCTCAAAATTCCGCTCTGGCTATTTTTACGAATTTGTATGGTGATAACACATAGGACATCTCAACTTCCCCAATCTTACTTTCTTCCTATTAGAGGCTATTCTTGGCGCAAAAAACGAAATAAAAATGATGTGGAGAAGTTATTACAGAGGTAATAACTTCCAAGACTCAACAAAAGAAAAAATTACAGAAATTAAAACATGGGTTATCTTCCAAGAGTGCTTTTCTTTAAAACATTTTAGCTAGGCTTGATAGTTTGAGAATATGCTCACATAATAAATATGCATTGAAGTAAAAGAGAGCATCAAGAAGCAACTATAAAACAAATTTAAGTCTAACCCACTTCCTATGCATAGGAATCTTGTACATAAATAAATCCATAAAGAACAAAGTGATAAGCATATATAGGAAGATAAAACAAGAGTAACTTCAAAATTTTCAGCACATAGAGAGGTGTTTTAGTACCATGAAAACTTACACAACCATATTTTCTCTCTCATAATAATTTTCAGTAGCATCATGAATAAACTCAACAATATGACTATCACATAAAACATTCTTATCATGAGCCACATGAATAAAATAATTATTACTCTCCACATAAGCATAGTCATTGTTATTAATTGTAGTGGGAGCAAATTCAACAAAATAGCTATCATTATTATTCTCATCAACATAATCATCAGATACAGGGGACATATTGTAATCATAACTAATTTTCTCCTCAATAGTTGGGGAACTAAAAAGATCATTTTCATAAAAACTAGCTTCCCCAAGCTTAGACTTTTCCATAGCATTAGCAATAATGATGTTCAAAGAGTTCATACTAATATCATTGCTATTAGCACGCAAATAAAGTTCCATAGGTTTTTAAATTTTCTCTTCAAACACTTAATGTCCTAGCTCAAGATAAATACTATAAAGATCTCTAATTTTATTGTTGTTTTCCATTAATCCCAACTAGTAAAAAAACAAGAAACGTCAACATGGGAGGTGAGCATGGAATAAACTAAGCAAAACAATAACAAAGTAAAGAGATTGGAGATGAGAGACTCCCCTTGTAGGAATCTTCTTTCTCCCCTGCAACGGCGTCAGAAAATCTTGATGGTGCTCCGGTGATGGTGCCAGACAATCTTGGTGGCGGTTGTTGTGGAAGCGGTTGGGAAACCCCAAGAGGAAGGTGTGATGACCACAACAACAAGTTTTCCCTCAGTAAGAAACCAAGGTATAATCGATCAGTAGGAGAAAGGCGTGACTTCTGAAGGTGTTGCTAGCTGACTAGTGGCAGGGCGCACTACCGACGTCAACAACAACGTGGAACCTGCACACAACACAACAAAAATACTTTACCCCAACTTACAGTGAGGTTGTCAATCTCACCGGTTTGCTGAACACAAAGGATTAGACGTATCGAGTGGAAAGAGATGTTTGCAGTAATAAAAGAGAATAGAGCTTTGCAGTAAGTAACAGAGCATGATTGCAGTGGTTGAATTTATCAGTGTAAAGGAAAGGACCGGGGTCCACATTTCACTAGAGGTGTCTCTCCATAAAGATAAATAACATGTTGGGTGAACAAATTACAGCTGGGAAATTGATAGAATATCAGCCATACATGACAAGATGATTACTATGAGATTCGTTTGGGCATTACAACATAGGGATTTCTATTTTCGTGCCCTCAGGTCGTTAGTTGTACTCAGTTTTCCCCAGCCCCTTAGTTTTTCCTCAGTTTTCTCCAAGCCTATGTCTGAAACCCGCAGAAGGAGCTCAGCCGGAAGGAATCCGTTTATTTGGACGTTCTGTGCTGACGTGTTGCGCCGCGTCGTCTGTGGGGCCGCGTCGTGTGGGGCCGCGTCGCGTGGGGCTGGTAGAAAGGGACCGCGTGGGACAGGACGAGAAGCGTTTGGTTGCACGTGAGCAGGAGCTGGGTTTTGTCTCTCTCGGCCCAAATTGGCATTTTTAAGAGCACCTTTTCCCCTCTTTCTCTCTCTGTCTTTTTCACCAAATTAGTATCAAATCTAGAGAAGCTTCTATTTCTGTCTTTCTTCAATATGACAGCAAATCTAGTAGCAAATCTAGTAGCAAATCTCTGGGGTTATTTATGCCTTTTGGCCCTCGTTTTTTGCCCAATATGGCAGCAAATCTAGTAGCAAATCTAGAAGCTAGTATATGATAAATTCACAACAAAGCATAATCACAAAACTAAGTATAATACATAAACTGCATACAACAGCCAAAAGCAGGCAATAACGTTGTTAATGTTCACGACAAACTAAGCTGAAAAATATACAAGACGCACACAATGTATGGACAACAAGAAGATTAGGATGAATGAATTTGTTCTTCATTCCTCCTCATATATTTCTTCGTCGCTCCATTCGTGCATTTCCCCAAGGAAATATTCATTGAACTCCTTCCGTCTCATAGTGTGCGGCCAATACATCCTCCAAACGGTATGGCTTGTGTTCATTTCTCATACCGTACCTTCCTATTCTATCCACACGTACTGGCCACTCATCCCAAGCCTTTGTATCATGAGAGTACTCTCTGATATAACCCAAATCCGCGTAGTAGATGTTGCCGAGTCGAAGTGTCGGGTACACTCCGGTGTCGACGGAGATACACCGGATATAATTCACGAAGAAGGCATTACTGCCAATGTTACCGACCGGATGGAGAGAGCGGCTCTGAGTGTCCACACGGTACACCAATGGTTTGCCCGCCAAAGCCTCGCTGACCAACAACACAAGCAGCAGATCACCATCCGACTTCACAAGGTAGAACTTCCGACGTCCAAGTTCTAGAAATGAAATTAGTGTCTCCATCTTGACAGTGCTCGCGCGCTGCCGCAACTGTACATTGGTGCACACTATTCTTCCGATCTCAAAATTGTCCGCAGCTACTGCATACAGTTCACCATTGGACGGGGTAATTCAACATAGACAATGGTTCTTGATCGAAAATCTTCCTTCTCCCCAATCTTCATTTATATCCTTAGTTGGAGTGCTCTCATCGACCCAACCAACTTCCGACGGGTAATGTGCGGCAACGAAGACCTTAGTCGGGGATTTGATAACAGCGACTGATTTCAGAAAAACAGATGGCATCTGCGCCTCAAACATAGTGTTCGATTTCTTTGTGAGTGGGTTCAGCAGCCGTATCTTGTGCGGCGGGTTCTTCTGGGCAAGCACGATGACACCATGGCAAAAGCCGACGAAGTAGTATCTAAAATATATTGATGAAGATAACATTCAGCACTAAGATGTGTTTAAGATTGAAAATAAAAAGGTAGATATGGAGGAATTTGAACCTTGTATGAACTTCCGATAGATCTATGGTGACGTAGCGTGATGTGCCGAGTTGGAGGAAGGTGAACTCAGCGACGCGTGGAAGGGCGTGGTGTAGCATGATCCATTCGTCCAGGTGCACGTCGGGCTCAAGCAAACCTGAGCGCCAATTTCTACGCGTACTTGCCTCATAGCAGAGTAGGTGTCGGCGTACTCCTCGTTCGCCAGTAAGCATTGGCCGATCTTGTGAAGTGGTCCATCAGCCGAGAGAGAGGCCCAGTTCACGGAGGCGCCGCGCTTGGATGCGCCGCCCTCGGAGGCGACGCGCTCGGCGGCGACGGGCTCGGCGGCGACGGGCTCGGAGGCGACGGGCGCGGAGGCGACGGGCTCGGAGGCGACGGGCTCGGAGGCGACGGCCGCCGGCGCATTCTTCTTCTCCATCGCCGGCAGGGTAGCGTGCGTACGGCGGTTGGGGTTTTTTCGATTTGGAGAAGTTGATGGGACGTGAGAGGGGTGGTTTCGTGCGTGAGCGAGAATGAGACGACTGTGTGCAAAGGGAGGGAGGGAGGGGCTTACGCGTCCTAAATGCGACCCGCGTCCTACGCGTCCACTATTTGCACGTCTGCACCGCGACACGCGTCAACAATGGCACGTCTTCCACTTCGCACCGCAACACGCGTCCTCGGGTCTAACCCCGGAAATTTAGATATACTCGGTATACCCCCGAGTCATATACTAGCATTTTTTGTGTTCTCGGTTTTCTCCTTGAGTGCTAATATCGGCTAGTGTAATATACTCAGCTTTACCCTCAAGTGGCTGGTCAACAGAGAGTCAACAAATGGGATTAACTAGTTAAATGAGTTGTTTAATGTGCAAAAATTCCGAAAAAGAGTGGCACTTACTCATGGAGTCTTTACCACAAATTGCCACTTCTCAAATCATAGATAAATCAAGTTTCACCACAAATTGCCACTTCTCAAATCACCTAGTAGCTATGAAGGTGCATGGTTTTCCATAATAAGCCCTACCCAAAACAGCTTTCCCCAAAACATACTTTGTCTGAATGAGGCCATAATTTTCACACTCATGTAGATTTGTATTGCAAATAGTTTGAGGTAGGCCAAGATGGGTTTCATTATACAAAACACGCATTTTCCATTTTTTAAATCTCATATTTGAATCCCTTAGTCCTGTTTACTACTCACTTGCCCTTGGTTTCTTGATACTACTCAGCTTTGCCCTCTCCCTTCACAAACTCTCACGGACGCCCAACATTGCCCCGATTGGTCTAGCCCATGTCACGCGGATCGTGCCCGCCGACCGTTGATCGTATGATCTAACGGGCAGGATAACCCCTATCTCTCTCTCTGGTCGGGGCCACCACCCTCTCTCTCTCTCGTCGTCGGTTAGCTTCACGCAAAGTTTGGTTTTCCGCATTATTTTTCACGAGCTAAATTATAAACTCTTTTTAGGCATTACTTTTCACGCAAAAAATGATAAACCATCACCGATTTGTTGTAGCCATTACTTTTCACGCACAAAAATGATACACCATCACCCATTTCTTGTACCCATTACTTTTCACGCAAAAAACGATAAATCATCACCGATTTTGTTGTAGCCATTACTTTTCACGCAAAAAATGATACACCATCACCCATTTCTTGTAGCCATTACTTTTCACGCAAAAAACAATAAACCATCACCGATTTGTTGTAGCCATTACTTTTCACGCACAAAAATGATACACCATCACCCATTTCTTGTACCCATTACTTTTCACGCAAAAACGATAAATCATCACCGATTTTGTTGTAGCCATTACTTTTCACGCAAAAAATGATACACCATCACCCATTTCTTGTAGCCATTACTTTTCACGCAAAAACGATAAACCATCACCGATTTTGTTGTAGCCATTACTTTGCACGCAAAAAATGATACACCATCACCCATTTCTTGTACCCATTACTTTTCACGCAAAAAATGATAAACCATCAACGATTTGTTGTAGCCATTACGGTAAATGATAAACTATCACGAATTACCATTTCTTTTAGGCATTACTTTTCACGGTAAAATGATAAACTATATCACGAAGTTCCATTTCCGTCAAGATAGTCTCGCATTACTTTTTTGTTGAGATATATACCCCCACAACGGTCGTCTCCTCCTTAATTTATTGTGTAAACCCCCACAACGGTCATCTCCTCCTTAATTTATTGCGTAAACCCCCACCAACGTTCACCTCCTCCTTATTTTATTGTGTAAACCCCTACAACGGTCATCTCTCCCTTATAAACACCCACACGGCCATCCCTTGTGTCAATAGGTTCTGCCTCTCTCTTCTTCGGTCACATACACTTGATCATCCATTGCCATGGATTCCACGTCTCGGACGCGGACCGGAAGGGGAAGGGGAAGGGGAAGGGGAAGGGGAAGTGGATCATCATCATTGCCACCACCACCGTCAACACTGCCATTGATCATAGAGGAGTTCTTCATCGTCGTCTATGAAGACCCTTTGGTCAAGAAGGTACGTACGCGTTCCCACATATATGATGCATGTGATTAATTATGGGCATGTTCTAAAAAACCTTTAATTTCAAACGATCGGCGCTCGATCTCTTTGCAGAACTCCCAAAAAAGATTGCGGACTATCTTGACGGTCGGGAGCCAGCTAAGGTGTATCCGCGAGCAGGCTGACAGCGGTCCTCGTCTCTGGACCGTGGAGGTCCTATTTGACGGACAAGGCCGGATGTACCTCGACAAGGGCTGGGAGAAATTCGCCATCGCGCACGGTGTGGATTTCGGCTGCCACGTACACTTCAAATATGAAGGCGACGATGTGCTCACAGGTGAAGGTGTTCGACGGAACAATGTGCAGGAGGTACTACTACTCAGACGACGAAGATACTGACGATGAAAGCGACGACGACGTGAAGCCATGCATCCATCCCCTTTAGATAAGGGGATTATGACCAAGAATATATATGTAGCTTCATATGCATCGATTTAGAGATCTAGCTATTTTCTATATATTATGTAAAAAATAATATCGCATTTCCACTATTATTCGAGCACCACATCCTCCAAACGATGCCGATGCCAATATCGGCATGGTCAGAACGGCTATGCTCGCCGCCACTCGCTAGGTCAACGTCGGGATGCACAATGTTTAGCATAAGAGTCACTTTAGATTAAGCTGCGAAAATAGTCACCTGCCACAGCGGTCATTGGCTGCGGAGGCCCCACAGAGCGGCAATATATAATTTTCTATAAATAAATAGACGACCCACTGGTCATTGGCTGCGGCAGCCCCATAGAGCGGCCCCATTTGTCATTGGCAGCACCGCGTATACAATCGAGGAAATAAAACGGCCCACGCGTCGGCGGTAGATGGATGGCTACCCGTCAGCACGAGACGGTCGAGAGGAACCGACCCGACGGTAACGGTAAGGCCTCCGACTCCGACGGCAACCCGCGTCTTCGAGGGGTTTCAAACTAGAGGGAGGGGAAAACTGAGGAAAAAACTAAGGGGCTGGGGAAAACTGAGTACAACTAACGAAGCAGGGGCACGAAAATAGAAATACCTACAACATAATACATAGATTGTAATCCAACTGCGTCTATGACTAATAATCCTTCCGGTTATCATCCGAACCCCTTTCAGTATTAAGTTGCAAGCAACAGATTATCGCATTAAGCAATATGTGTAAGGTAAACAATAGAATTACCATCGGATAAAATATTGTTTTCTCCCTAGTAGCAACAGCACATCTACAATCTTAGAAGTTATTCTCACTCTCCCAGAAAACTAGAGGCATGAACCTACTATCGAGTATAAATACCCCCTCTTGGAGTCACAAGCATCTACTTGGCCAGAGTATCTACTAGCAACGGAGAGCATGCAAGATCACAAATAACATATGACAAGACTATATAATCAACCTCAACATAGTATTCAATATTCATCGGATCCCAGCAAACACAACATGTAGCATTACATTAGGATGATCTTGATCATGTAGAGCAGCTCACAAGATCTAAACATGAGGCACAAATTGGAGAACACAACCATCTACCTACTGCTATGGACCCATTGTCCAAGGATGAACTACTCACGGATCACTTCGGATGCGAGCATGGCGATGTAGATGCCTCCAGCGACGATTTCCCCCTCCGGCAGGGTGCCGGGAAGAGCTTCAGAACCATCTCGAGTTAGGATCTGCGATGGCGGCGGCGATGGAACTTTTCATGGATGGAGACTGATACGTCTCCGACGCATCGATAATTTCTTATGTTCCATGCCACATTATTGATGATATCTACATGTTTTATACACATTATATGTCGTATTTATGCATTTTCCGGCACTAACCTATTAACGAGATGCCGAAGAGCCGATTGCTCGTTTTCTGCTGTTTTTGGTTTCAGAAATCCTAGTAAGGAAATATTCTCGGAATTGGACGAAATCAACGCCCGGGGTCCTATTTTTGCACGAAGCTTCCGGAAGACCGAGGGATAGACGAAGTGGGGCCACGAGGTGGCCGCGACACCGAGGCGGCGCGGCCCAGGCCCCGGCCGCGTCGGCCGTGGTGTGGGCCCTCGTGACGCCCCTTTACCTGCCCTTCCGCCTACAAATAGCCTTCGTCGCGAAACCCCCGATACCGAGAGCCACGATACGGAATACCTTACCGAGACGCCGCCGCCGCCAATCCCATCTCGGGGGATTCGGGAGATCGCCTCCGGCACCTCGCCGGAGAGGGGAATCATCTCCCGGAGGACTCTTCACCGCCATGGTCGCCTCCGGAGTGATGAGTGAGTAGTTCACCCCTGGACTATGGGTCCATAGAAGTAGCTAGATGGTTGTCTTCTCCTCATGTGCTTCATTGTCGGATCTTGTGAGCTGCTTAACATGATCAAGATCATCTATCTGTAATACTATATGTTGTGTTTGTCGGGATCCGATGGATAGAGAATACTATGTTATGTTGATTATCAATCTATTACCTATGTGTTGTTTATGATCTTGCATGCTCTCCGTTATTAGTAGAGGCTCGACCAAGTTTTTGCTCTTAACTCCAAGAGGGAGTATTTATGCTCGATAGTGGGTTCATGCCTCCATTAAATCTAGGACAGTGACGAGAAAGTTCTAAGGTTGTGGATGTGCTTGTTGCCACTAGGGATAAAACATTGATGCTATGTCTAAGGATGTAGTTATTGATTACATTACGCACCATACTTAATGCAATTGTCCGTTGTTTACAACTTAATACTCGGAAGGGGTTCGGATGATAACCTCGAAGGTGGACTTTTTAGGCATAGATGCATGTCTGGATAGCGGTCTATGTACTTTGTCGTAATGCCCAATTAAATCTCACAATACTCATCATATCATGTATGTGCATGGTCATGTCCTCTCTATTTGTCAATTGCCCGACTGTAATTTGTTCACCCAACATGCTATTTATCTTATGGGAGAGACACCTCTAGTGAGCTGTGGACCCAGGTCCATTCTTTTATATCGAATACAATCTGCTGCAATACTTGTTTTACTCGTTTTCTCGCAAACAATCATCATCCACACTATACATCTAATCCTTTGTTACAGCAAGCCGGTGAGATTGACAACCTCACTCGTTTCGTTGGGGCAAAGTACTTTGGTTGTGTTGTGCAGGTTCCACGTTGGCGCCGGAATCCCTGGTGTTGCGCCGCACTACATCCCGCTGCCATCAACCTTCAACGTGCTTCTTGACTCCTACTGGTTCGATTAAACCTTGGTTTCTTACTGAGGGAAACTTGCTACTGTGCGCATCACACCTTCCTCTTGGGGTTCCCAACGGACGTGTCAACTACATGCATCAAGCAAATTTCTGGCACCGTTGCCGGGGAGATCAAGACACGCTGCAAGGGGAGTCTCCACAATCCAATCTCTTTACTTTGTTTTTGTCTTGCTTTATTTTATTTACTACTTTGTTTGCTGCATTATATCAAAACACAAAAAAATTAGTTGCTAGCTTTACTTTATTTACTTGTCTTGCACTCTATATCAAAAACACAAAAAAATTAGTTACTTGCATTTATTTTATCTAGTTTGCTTTATTTACTACTGCTAAAATGGCCACTCCTGAAAATACTAAGTTGTGTGACTTCACAACCACAAATAATAATGATTTATTATGCACACCTATTGCTCCACCTGCTACTACAACAGAATTCTTTGAAATTAAACCTGCTTTACTGAATCTTGTTATGAGAGAGCAATTTTCTCGGTGTTAGTTCCGATGATGCTGCTGCCCATCTCAATAATTTTGTTGAATTGTGTGAAATGCAAAAGTATAAAGATGTAGATGGTGACATTATAAAATTAAAATTGTTTCCTTTCTCATTAAGAGGAAGAGCTAAAGATTGGTTGCTATCTCTGCCTAAGAATAGTATTGATTCATGGACTAAATGCAAGGATGCTTTTATTGGTAGATATTATCCCCCTGCTAAAATTATATCTTTGAGAAGTAGCATAATGAATTTTAAACAATTGGATAATGAGCATGTTGCTCAAGCTTGGGAAAGAATGAAATCTTTGGTTAAAAATTGCCCAACCCATGGACTGACTACTTGGATGATCATCCAAACCTTTTATGCAGGACTGAACTTCTCTTCGCGGAACCTATTGGATTCAGCTGCTGGAGGTACCTTTATGTCCATCACTCTTGGTGAAGCAACAAAGCTTCTTGATAATATGATGATTAATTACTCTGAATGGCACACGAAAGAGCTCCACAAGGTAAGAAGGTAAATTCGGTCGAAGAAACCTCCTCCTTGAGTGATAAGATTGATGCTATTATGTCTATGCTTGTGAATGATAGGACTAATGTTGATCCTAATAATGTTCCGTTAGCTTCATTGGTTGCCCAAGAAGAACATGTTGATGTAAACTTCATTAAAAATAATAATTTCAACAACAATGCTTATCGGAACAATTCTAGTAATAACTATAGGCCATATCCTTATAATAATGGTAATAGTTATGGTAATTCTTATGGGAATTCTTACAACATTAATAGGAACACACCCCCTGGACTTGAAGCTATGATTAAAGAATTTATTAGTACACAAACTGTTTTTAACAAAACCGTTGAGGAAAAACTCAATAAAATTGATATTCTCGCTTCTAAGGTTGATAGTCTTGCCTCTGATGTTGATCTTTTGAAATCGAAAGTTATGCCTAATAAGGATATTGAAAATAAAATTGTTACTACAGCAAATGCCATCCAAGTTAGAATTAATGAGAATATAAGATTAATGGCTCAATTGCATGCTATGTGGGAAAGAGAGGAAAATGAAAAACTAGCTAAAGAGAATAATGTAGCTAAAGTTTGGACTATTACCACCACTAGTAATGTTAATGATTCATATGTTGCTGCACCTCCTACTATCAATGGTAAAATAATTGGTGTTGGCAATGTTTCTACTCCTAATGCAAAGCCCGCAAAGCCGCAAAAAGCTGCTAAAACTGCTGAAACCGCCTCGTGATAAAACTCGCTGAATTTTTTTCCAACATTGGGGATGATGATCCCATTGCTTTAGATCATAATGGTTTGGATTTTGATGATTGCCATATCTCTGAAGTTATAAAGTTCTTGCAAAAACTTGCTAAGAGTCCTAATGCTAGTGCTATAAACTTGGCTTTCACAAAACATATTACAAATGCTCTCATAAAAGCTAGAGAAGAGAAACTAGAACGTGAAGCTTCTATTCCTAGGAAGCTAGAAGATGGTTGGGAGCCCATCATTAAGATGAAGGTCAATGACTTTGATTGTAATGCTTTATGTGATCTTGGTGCAAGTATTTCTGTTATGCCTAAGAAAATTTATGATATGCTTGACTTGCCACCATTAAAAAACTGTTATTTGGATGTTAATCTTGTTGATAATGCTATAAAGAAACCTTTGGAGAAAGTTGATAATGTTCGTATTATGGTTAACAATAACCTTGTCCCCGTTGATTTTGTTGTCTTGGACATTGAATGCAATGCATCTTGCCCCATTATATTGGGAAGACCTTTTCTTCGAACTGTTGGAGCTATCATTGATATTAAGGAAGGTAATATCAAATATCAATTTCCTCTCAAGAAAGGTATGGAACACTTCCCTAGAAAGAGAATGAAGTTACCTTTTGATTCTATTATTAGAACAAGTTATGATGTTGATGCTTCGTCTCTTGATAATACTTGATACACACTTTCTGCGCCTAGCTGAAAGGCGTTAAAGAAAAGCGCTTATGGGAGACAACCCATGTTTTTACTACAGTACTTGTATTTTATATTTGAGTCTTGGAAGTTGTTTACTACTGTAGCAACCTCTCCTTATCTTAATTTTGTGCATTGTTGTGCCAAGTAAAGTCTTTGATAGTAAGGTTCATACTAGATTTGGATTACTGCGTGAAACAGATTTCTTTGCTTGTCACGAATTTCGACCTGCCTCTCTGTAGGTAGCTCAGAAAAATATGCCAATTTACGTGCGTGATCCTCAGATATGTACGCAACGTTCATTCAATTTGGGCATTTTCATTTGAGCAAGTCTGGTGCCATTTTAAAATTCGTCTTTACGAACTATTCTGTTTTGACAGATTCTGCCTTTTATTTCGCATTACCTCTTTTGCTATGTTGGATGAATTTCTTTGATCCATTAATGTCCAGTAGCTTTATGAAATGTCCAGAAGTGTTAAGAATGATTATGTCACCTCTGAACATATAAATTTTTATTGTGCACTAACCCTCTAATGAGTTGTTTCGAGTTTGGTGTGGAGGAAGTTTTCAAGGATCAAGAGAGGGAGATGATACAATATGATCAAGGAGAGTGAAAGCTCTAAGCTTGGGGATGCCCCGGTGGTTCACCCCTGCATATTTTAAGAAGACTCAAGCGTCTAAGCTTGGGGATTCCCAAGGCATCCCCTTCTTCATCGACAACATTATCGGGTTCCTCCCCGAAACTATATTTTTATTCCATCACATCTTATGTGCTTTGCTTGGAGCGTCGGTTTGTTTTTGTTTTTGTTTTGTTTGAATAAATGGATCCTAGCATTCATTGTGTGGGAGAGAGACACGCTCCGCTGTTGCATATGGACAAATATGTCCTTAGGCTTTACTCATAGTATTCATGGCGAAGGTTGAATCTTCTTCGTTAAATTGTTATATGGTTGGAATTGGGAAATGCTACATGTAGTAATTCTAAAATGTTTTGAATAATTTGATACTTAGCAATTGTTGTGCTCATGTTTAAGCTCTTGCATCATATACTTTGCACCTATTAATGAAGAAATACATAGATCTTGCTAAAATTTGGTTTGCATATTTGGTCTCTCTAAAGTCTAGATAATTTCTAGTATTGAGTTTTGAACAACAAGGAAGACGGTGTAGAGTCTTATAATGTTTACAATATGTCTTTTATGTGAGTTTTGCTGCACCGGTTCATCCTTGTGTTTGTTTCAAATAACCTTGCTAGCCTAAACCTTGTATCGAGAGGGAATACTTCTCATGCATCCAAAATCCTTGAGCCAACCACTATGCCATTTGTGTCCACCATACCTACCTACTACATGGTATTTCTCCGCCATTCCAAAGTAAATTGCTTGAGTGCTATCTTTAAAATTTCCATCATTCGCCTTTGCAATATATAGCTCATGGGACAAAATAGCCTTAAAAACTATTATGGTATTGAATATGTACTTATGCACTTTATATCTTATTAAGTTGCTTGTTGTGCGATAACCATGTTTCTGGGGACGCCATCAACTACTCTTTGTTGAATATCATGTGAGTTGCTATGCATGTCCGTCTTGTCTGAAGTAAGGGAGATTTACCACGCATTTAATGGTTAGAGCATGCATATTGTTAGAGAAGAACATTGGGCCTCTAACTAAAGCCATGAATCATGGTGGAAGTTTCAGTTTTGGACATATATCCTCAATCTCATATGAGAACATTAATTGTTGCTACATGCTTATGCATTCAAGAGGAGTCCATTATATGTTGTCTATGTTGTCCCGGTATGGATGTCTAAGTTGAGAATAATCAAAAGCGAGAAATCCAATGCGAACTTTCTCCTTAGACCTTTGTACAGGCGGCATAGAGGTACCCCTTTGTGACACTTGGTTAAAACATGTGTATTGCGATGATAATCCCGGTAATCCAAGCTAATTAGGACAAGGTGCGGGCACTATTAGTATACTATGCATGAGGCTTGCAACTTGTAAGATATAATTTACATGATACATATGCTTTATTACTACCGTTGAAAAAATTGTTTCATGTTTTCAAAACCAAAGTTCTAGCACAAATATAGCAATCGATGCTTTCCTCTTTGAAGGACCTTTCTTTTACTTTTATGTTGAGTCAGTTCACCTATTTCTCTCCACCTCAAGAAGCAAACACTTGTGTGAACTGTGCATTGATTCCTACATATTTGCATATTGCACTTGTTATATTACTCTATGTTGACAATATCCATGAGATATACATGTTATAAGTTGAAAGCAACCGCTGAAACTTAATCTTCCTTTGTGTTGCTTCAATACCTTTACTTTGATTTATTGCTTTATGAGTTAACTCTTATGCAAGACCTATTGATGCTTGTCTTGAAGTACTATTCATGAAAAGTCTTTGCTTTATGATTCAGTTGTTTACTCATGTCATTACCATTGTTTTGATCGCTGCATTCATTACATATGCTTACAATAGTATGATCAAGGTTATGATGGCATGTCACTCCGAAATTATCTTTGTTATCGTTTACTGCTCGGGACGAGCAGAACTAAGCTTGGGGATGCGATACGTCTCCGACGTATCGATAATTTCTTATGTTCCATGCCACATTATTGATGATATCTACATGTTTTATACACATTATATGTCGTATTTATGCATTTTCCGGCACTAACCTATTAACGAGATGCCGAAGAGCCGATTGCTTGTTTTCTGCTGTTTTTGGTTTCGAAATCCTAGTAAGGAAATATTCTCGGAATTGGACGAAATCAACGCCCAGGGTCCTATTTTTGCACGAAGCTTCCAGAAGACCGAGGGATAGACGAAGTGGGGCCACGAGGTGGCCAGACACCAGGGCGGCGCGGCCCTGGCCCTGGCCGCGTCGGCCTGTGGTGTGGGTCCCTCGTGACGCCCCTTTACCTGCCCTTCCGCCTACAAATAGCCTTCGTCGCGAAACCCCCAATACCGAGAGCCACGATACGGAAAACCTTACTGAGACGCAACCGCCGCCAATCCCATCTCGGGGGATTCAGGAGATCGCCTCCGGCACCCTGCCGGAGAGGGGAATCATCTCCCGGAGGACTCTTCACCGCCATGGTCGCCTCCGGAGTGATGAGTGAGTAGTTCACCCCTGGACTATGGGTCCATAGCAGTAGCTAGATGGTTGTCTTCTCCTCATGTGCTTCATTGTCGGATCTTGTGAGCTGCTTAACATGATCAAGATCATCTATCTGTAATACTATATGTTGTGTTTGTCGGGATCCGATGGATAGAGAATACTATGTTATGTTGATTATCAATCTATTACCTATGTGTTGTTTATGATCTTGCATGCTCTCCGTTATTAGTAGAGGCTGCGGCCAAGTTTTTGCTCTTAACTCCAAGAGGGAGTATTTATGCTCGATAGTGGGTTCATGCCTCCATTAAATGCGGGACGAGTGACGAGAAAGTTCTAAGGTTGTGGATGTGCTGTTGCCACTAGGGATAAAACATTGATGCTATGTCTAAGGATGTAGTTATTGGTTACATTACGCACCATACTTAATGCAATTGTCTCGTTGTTTACAACTTAATACCGGAAGGGGTTCGGATGATAACTCTGAAGGTGGACTTTTTAGGCATAGATGCATGCTGGATAGCGGTCTATGTACTTTGTCGTAATGCCCAATTAAATCTCACAATACTCATCATATCATGTATGTGCATGGTCATGCCCTCTCTATTTGTCAATTGCCCGACTGTAATTTGTTCACCCAACATGCTATTTATCTTATGGGAGAGACACCTCTAGTGAGCTGTGGACCCCGGTCCATTCTTTTATATCGAATACAATCTGCTGCAATACTTGTTTTACTGTTTTCTGCAAACAATCATCATCCACACTATACATCTAATCCTTTGTTACAGCAAGCCGGTGAGATTGACAACCTCACTTGTTTCGTTGGGGCAAAGTACTTTGGTTGTGTTGTGCAGGTTCCACGTTGGCGCCGGAATCCCTGGTGTTGCGCCGCACTACATCCCGCCGCCATCAACCTTCAACGTGCTTCTTGACTCCTACTGGTTCGATTAAACCTTGGTTTCTTACTGAGGGAAACTTGCTACTGTGCGCATCACACCTTCCTCTTGGGGTTCCCAACGGACGTGTCAACTACACGCATCAGAGACTCGGGTATTCAGGGTTTTCCCGAGATCGTGAATAAATAGGCGGAGGAGCAATGTCAGTGGCCACCTGGGTGGGCCATGGCATGCCTTGGCGTGGGCCCAGGCCTGGTCGCGCCAAGGGGTGGCTTGCCCCCTGTGGCTCCTCTTTGACTCCCTTTTGGACTCTGTCTTTGTTACGGTAAAATATTGACTTCGGCTTTTGTTTCGTCCAATTCCGAGAATATGTCATGTACAAGTTTTCTAAAATACAAAACAACAGAAAACAGGGAATTGGCACTGTGGCATCTTGTTAATAGATTAGTGCCGGAAGATGTATAAAAGTGCAACGAAGTATGAGCAAAAAATATATGAATTGGTGTAAAACAAGCATCGAGCATCAAAAATTATAGATAGGTTTGAAACGTATCACTCGCCCGGTGCTTGCCCGGCGCCTCGCCCGGTCCCTGCCGGACGGTCCGGCGCCTGACCCGGCGACACCGGCTGTGCACACCAGACACGAACCAGAGCCTGAGAGCGCTCGCCCGGTGCCGGCTCGGCACCTCATCCAGCAGCTGGCGGATGGCCCGGCAGGATCGGGCGCCTCATCGGCCGGCCCGATGCCACGCCCGGCAGACCGGCCACCTCGACCAAATGCTGAGTTGGACCTTCTCCAACAGCTGGATTTCAACTTGGACTATAAATACCCCTTCACCTTCCTTATAACAGTTAGGCACTACACTATACTCTGTTCTTGAGCGCTCTCTCTCTCTCATACTCCATTATTGCAAACACCAAAAGCTTCAGATCTCCCTCCTTCTCCACCCAAACTCAAATCCCTAAAGGGAATTGCTAGCGGAGGTCTTGATCTACAGTCTAAGCGAGCCAAATCTTGTTCCCCCTTGTATTCTTCAAGATTCATGCTCTTTAGGGTTTCTTGGAAACCCTAGGTGGGCGGAATCATCTGGAAGTATCCGGGCTGTGGATTTGCTCCTGACAAAGATTGTGAAGGTTTAGAGGTTGCCTCAAAGTCTACCCACAAGTGAAAGGGCTATTCCTTCGGGGGATAGGCTCGGAGAAGAAGGTGAGCCTTCGTGGCGTTGGGAAATCCTTCGTGGGATCCCCACCTCTTCAAACGTGACGTACCTTCTTGCAAAGAAAGGGAACACATGAATACATCTTCGTCTCCGCGTGCTTTCGGTTATCCCTAACCGAACTCTTTACTTGTATTATATATCATGTGAGAGCCTTCGTGCTTGAGATACTTGCATTATCATCTAGGTTGCCTCACCTAGTTTGTATTAGGCTCACATTTATATTCTGCAAAGCCAAATAATACAAAGAAAGAACTAAAATTTGTACAAACCTATTCACCCCCTAGGTTTATAATCTCTAAACTTTCACCGTGTCGACCTCATCCTCATTGTTCCGGATGTAGATGACCCTGGTGAGTCGTTGGAACCTAAAAAAGGATGCTAGAGGTACCGGAGAGATGCTTTTTGAGATGTGTGCCTTTATAGCCTGGATAGGTCTATCGAGGAGGACGTTCTCCTTGATGATTGATACGTCTCCAACGTATCTATAATTTCTGATGTTCCATGCTAGTTTTATGACAATACCTACATGTTTTGCTCACACTTTATGATGATTTTATGCATTTTCCGGAACTAACCTATTAACAAGATGCCGAAGTGCCAGTTCCTGTTTTCTGCTGTTTTTGGTTCCAGAAAGGCTGTTCGGGCAATATTCTCGGAATTCGACGAAACGAAGACCCAACATCTTATTTTCCCCGGAAGCATCCAGAACACCGAAGGAGTGTGTCGGAGAGGGGCCAGGGGGGCACCACACAACATGGTGGCGCGGCCCCAGGCCTGGCCACGCCGGCCTACTGTGACGGGGGCCCAGGCACCCTCCGACTCCGCCCCTTCGCCTATATAAGCCCTTTCGACCTAAAAACGCGATACCAATTGACGAAACTCCAGAAAGACTCCAGGGGCGCCGCCACCATCGCGAAACTCCATTTCGGGGGACAGAAGTCTCTGTTCCGGCACCCTGCCGGGACGGGGAAGTGCCCCCGGAAGCCATCTCCATCGATGCCACCACCTCCATCATGCTCCGTGAGTAGTTCCCCCATGGACTACGAGTTCTAGCTGTAGCTAGTTGGTATTCTCTCCCCATGTACTTCAATACAATGATCTCATGAGCTGCCTTACATGATTGAGATTCATCTGATGTAATCGGTGTTGTGTTTGTCGGGATCCGATGGATTATTACATTATGATTGTCTATCTACAAAGTTTATGAAGTTATTGTTGCTGCAATCTTGTTATGCTTAATGCTTGTCACTAGGGCCCGAGTGGCATGATCTTAGATTTAAGCTCTATACTTATTGCTTAGATTGTATCTACAAGTTGTATGCACATGTCTATGCCCGGAACCAAAGGCCCCAAAGTGACGAAATTGGGACAAGCTGGAGGGGAAGGCTTAGATATGAGGATCACATGTTTTCACGGAGTGTTAATGCTTTGCTCCGGTGCTCTATTAAAAGGAGTGCCTTAATTTCTAGTAGATTCCCTAGAGGCCCGGCTGCCACCGGCTGGTAGGACAAAAGATGTTGTACAAGTTTCTCATTGCGAGCACGTATGACTATATATGGAAAACATGCCTACATAATTAATGATCTTGATGTTCTGTCTTAATGCTATTTCAATCCTATCAATTGCCCGACTGTAATTTATTCACCCAACACTTGTTATTGGAGAGTTACCACTAGTGTAGATAGCTGGGAACCCCGGTCCATCTCTCATCATCTTATACTCGTTCTACATGTCATTGGAAGTAGTATCAACTATTTTCTCGGTGCCATTGCTCTCATATTACTGCTCTTACTGCTTCGTGTTACTTGTTATTACTTGCTCTCATATTACTGCTGCTTTCACATCACCCCTGTTACTAGTGCTTTTCCAGGTGCAGCTGAATTGACAACTCAGTTGTTAAGGCTTATAAGTATTCTTTACCTCCCCTTGTGTTGAATCAATAAATTTGGGTTTTACTTCCCTCAAAGACTGTTGCGATCCCCTATACTTGTGGGTTATCAAGACTATTTTCTGGCGCCGTTGCCGGGGAGGCATAGCTCTACTCATAAGTTCACCTGGGGAGTACACTCTACCTCTATCTCTGTTTTATTTTATTTTATTTTGCTTAGTTTACTTTTGTCTAGTTTATTTTTGTTTTATTTTACTTTTCTCATATACCCAAAAATCCATAAAAATTTGAAAAACCTAAAAATTAAAAACTGCTATTATGGGAGATCCTACAACCTATTTGGAGCTTATAGAATTATATAATAATTATAGAGAATCAAGAACGGGGAAAGTTATGAGTGTTGTGATAGAAAAATTGAATACAATTGCTAAAATCTTGCTTAAACGCCATGATATAAACTGTTTCTCTAAACAGGATACTAAACATCTTAAATTTCAATGTGGCTTTAGTGAGGAAGTTTTAATTAAGAACTATAATTGGAATAGCTATATTCATCTTGGGTTCGAAGAAGTAGAACAATTTGTTTTGTTTATGGGAGCTTCTGAGATTGAATCCTTCATTGCTAGAAATTATGAAACTTGTGTTGTTTGTAAGGACCTTAAAGATTATGTCTCTTCTATCCTTAATTTTTGCATAGAAAGCTTAGTGATAATCCCTATATCATTGATTATAAAGAGAGACTCATTAATGCACAAGAATGCACTCACAATTTGCAGGAACCAGTGGAAGAAGAAATTGATGAACCTGAAAGCTCATTGGATGAAAAAGAGGAGGAAATTGATGAACCTGAAAGCTCATTGGATGAAAAAGAAGAGGAGAGTGATGAACAAAAGGAGGAAGAATGGATTAGCTACCCATGACAACCTTCTAATGAGAGTAACTCTTTATCTCTTACACTATTTGATTGTCCTCCATGCTTACCGAAGGAGGATGAATGTTATGTTCCTGTGGATTCTCTTGAAATATTCCCTATGAGTAAAACTTGTGAGAATAATTAGGCTACTGTTATCTATGATAATCCATGCTACTTTGATAAATTTTATGATAATTCTTTGTTTGTTCCTGATGTCGAAATGCATGGTACTAAAGAGTTTTGCTTGGCAAATGTTTATGATAAATCTCTAGATGATGGTCCTATGTTACTTGATAATATTAATTTTACTACTAATGAAAATGGGATTGGAGAGGTCTTGACTTTATCTATGAGTCCCATATCTTTTGAGATTGATCAATCATCTTGTTATAATATTGATAAAAGTGGGTTTGAAAGTTTTAATTCCACTATTTTTGAGCTTGATGAAAATTATGTGTTTGTGAATCATGAAAAGCATGCTGTATGCGATAGTTATGTTGTTGAGTTTGTTCATGAAGCTACTGAAAATTATTATGAGAGAGGAAAATATGGTTGTAGAAATTTGCATGGTACTAAAACACCTCTCTATATGCTGAAACTTTTGAAGTTACTCTTGTTTTATCTTCTTATGCTTGTCACTTTGTTCTTCATGAATTTATTTGTGTACAAGATTCCTATGCATAGGAAGCAGGTTAGACTTAAATGTGTTTTGAATTTGCTTTTTGATGCTCTCCTTTGCTTCAACTCTTATTTCTTGCGAGTGCATCATTAAAATTGCTGAGCCCATCTTAATGGCTATAAAGAAAGCACTTCTTGGGAGATAACCCATGTGTTTATTTTGCTACTGTTTTGTTGTGTTTTGGAAGTTGTTACTACTGTAGCAACCTCTCCTTATCTTTATTTTATTGCAATGTTGTGCCAAGTAAAGTCTCTAATAGAAGGTTGATGCTAGATTTGGATTTCTGCGCGAAACAGATTTCTTGCTGTCACGAATCCGGGTATGATTCTCTCGTAGGTAACTCAGAAAAATCTGCCAATTTACGTGAATGATCCTCAGATATGTACGCAACTTTCATTAGTTTTGAGTTTTCTGATTTGAGCAACGGAAGTACTTCTTAAAAATTCGTGTTTACTGGCTGTTCTGTTTTGACAGATTCTGTCTCTGTTTTTTGCATTGTCTCTTGTGGACTTTATGTGAGGCTTTCTAGTGGAGAGCTGTAGCTAATGTTTTATTGAGTATTTGCAATGTGTCACTACAGGGCTAAAGTGGATTAATTTTTTTTTGAGTACTAACCCCTCTAATGAAGTTTATGAGAAGTTTGGTGTGAAGGAAGTTTTCAAGGGTCAAGAGAGGAGGATGATATATGATCAAGAAGAGTGAAAAGTCTAAGCTTGGGGATGCCCCCGTGGTTCATCCCTGCATATTTCAAGAAGACTCAAGCGTCTAAGCTTGGGGATGCCCAAGGCATCCCCTTCTTCATCAACTTATCAGGTTCTTCTATTGAAACTATATTTTTATTCGGTCACATCTTATGTGCTTTACTTGGAGCGTTTGTGTGCTTTTATTTTTGTTTATGTTTGAATAAATTCGGATCCTAGCAATCCTTGTGTGGGAGAGATACACGCTCCGCTTTTTCATATGAACACTTGTGTTCTTCGTTTTACTTTTAATGTTCAATGATAAAAGTTGGAAGCTATTGCATTTATTGCTATTTGGTTGGAAAAAGAAAATGCCTCATATTGTCTTGGATAATTTGATACTTGGAAATGGTTTTGAGCTCTCAAGTAGATCATTATTAAGCTCTTGCATCATGTAGTTTAAACCTATTAGTGGAGAAATACCGTAGAGCTTGTTGAAACTGGTTTGCATGATTGGTCTCTCTAAGGTCTAGATATTTTCTGGTAAAAGTGTTTGAGCAACAAGGAAGACAGTGTAGAGTTTTATAATTCTTGCAATATGTTCTTATGTAAGTTTTGTTGTACCGGTTCATACTTGTGTTTGCTTCAAACAACCTTGCTAGCCAAAGCCTTGTACTGAGAGGAAATGCTTCTCGTGCATCCAAAACCTTTAGCCAAAACCTATGCCATTTGTGTCCACCATATCTACCTACTATGTGGCATTTCCTGCCATTCCAAGTAAATACTTCATGTGCTACCTTTAAACCTTCAAAATGCTTCTCAATTTGTTTTGATGTTTTATAGCTCATGAGGAAGTATGTGGTGTTTATCTTTCAATCTTGTCATTTACTCCTGACAGACTTTCATAATGGACTAGTGGCACATCCGCTTATCCAATAATTTTGCAAAAAGGGCTGGAAATGGGGTTCCCAGCCCCAATTAATTAACTTGCATTAATAATTCTCTTCACGTGTTTTGCTCTGATCTATCAGTAAGCAACTTAATTTTGCAAATAGACACTCCTTCATGGTATGTGAATGTTGGAAGGCACCCGAGGATTCGGTTAGCCATGGCTTGTGTAAGCAAAAGGTTGGGAGGAGTGTCATCCATAAATAATGAAACTAAAAAACATGTGTTAACAAAGGAGAAGAGGGATGATCTACCTTGCTGGTAGAGATAACGTCCTTCATGGGAGCCGCTCTTGAAAGTCTGGTTGATGAGGTAGTTAGAGTACCCACTATCATTCGTTGACAACAACAAACACCTCTCAAAACTTTACTTTTATGCTCTCTATATGATTTCAAAACTTAAAAAGCTCTAGCACATGATTTAATCCCTGCTTCCCTCTACGAAGGGCCTTTCTTTTACTTTATGTTGAGTCAGTTTACCTACTTCCTTCCATCTTAGAAGCAAACACTTGTGTCAATTGTGCATTGATTCTTACATACTTGCTTATTTGCATTCATCATATTACTTTGTGTTGACCATTATCCATGAGATATACATGTTGAAAGTTGAAAGCAATTGCTGAAACTTAAATCTTCCTCTGTGTTGCTTCAATGCCTTTACTTTGAATTTATTTCTTTATGAGTTAACTCTTATGCGAGACTTTTGATGCTTGTCTTGAAAGTACTATTCATGAAAAGTTTTGCTATATGTTATCTATTTGTTAGCAACTATAGATCATTGCCTTGAGTCACTGAATTCATCTCATATGCTTTATGATAGTATGATCAAGATTATGTAAGTAGCATGTCACTACAGAAATTATTGTTTTTATCGTTTACCTACTCGAGGGCGAGTAGGAACTAAGCTTGGGGATGCTTGATACGTCTCCAACGTATCTATAATTTCTGATGTTCCATGCTAGTTTTATGACAATACCTACATGTTTTTCTCACACTTTATGATAATTTTATGCATTTTCCGGAACTAACCTATTAACAAGATGCCGAAGTGCCAGTTCCTGTTTTCTGCTGTTTTTGGTTCCAGAAAGGCTGTTCGGGCAATATTCTCGGAATTCGACCAAACGAAGACCCAACATCTTATTTTTCCCGGAAGCATCCAGAACACCGAAGGAGAGTCGGAGAAGGGCCAGGGGGCCACCACACAACATGGCGGCGCGGCCCCAGGCCTGGCCGTGCCGGCCTACTGTGAGGGGGGCCCAGGCACCCTCCGACTCCGCCTCTTCGCCTATATAAGCCCTTTTGACCTAAAAACGCGATACCAATTGACGAAACTCCATAAAGACTCCAGGGGCGCCGCCACCATCGCGAAACTCCGTTTCGGGGGACAGAAGTCTCTGTTCGGGCACCCTGCCGGGACGGGGAAGTCCCCCGGAAGCCATCTCCATCGACGCCACCGCCTCCATCATGCTCCGTGAGTAGTTCCCCCATGGACTACGGGTTCTAGCTGTAGCTAGTTGGTATTCTATCCCCCATGTACTTCAATACAATGATCTCATGAGCTGCCTTACATGATTGAGATTCATCTGATGTAATCGGTGTTGTGTTTGTCGGGATCCGATGGATTGTTACATTATGATTGTCTATCTACAAAGTTTATGAAGTTATTGTTGCTGCAATCTTGTTATGCTTAATGCTTGTCACTAGGGCCCGAGTGGCATGATCTTAGATTTAAGCTCTATACTTATTGCTTAGATTGTATCTACAAGTTGCATGCACATGTCTATGTCCGGAACTAAAGGCCCCAAAGTGACAGAAATTGGTACAACTGGAGGGGAAGGCTTAGATATGAGGATCACATGTTTTCACGGAGTGTTAATGCTTTGCTCCGGTGCTCTATTAAAAGGAGTGTCTTAATTTCTAGTAGATTCCCTAGAGGCCCGGCTGCCACCGGCTGGTAGGACAAAAGCTGTTGTACAAGTTTCTCATTGCGAGCACGTATGACTATATATGGAAAACATGCCTACATAATTAATGATCTTGATGTTCTGTCTTAATGCTATTTCAATCCTATCAATTGCCCGACTGTAATTTGTTCACCCAACACTTGTTATTGGAGAGTTACCACTAATGTAGATAGCTGGGAACCCCGGTCCATCTCTCATCATCATATACTCGTTCTACGTGTCATTGGAAGTAGTATCAACTATTTTCTGGTGCCATTGCTCTCATATTACTGCTACTGCTGTTGTGTTATTGTTATTACTGCTCTCATATTACTGCTGCTTTCACATCACCCCTGTTACTAGTGCTTTTCCAGGTGCAGCTGAATTGACAACTCAGTTGTTAAGGCTTATAAGTATTCTTTACCTCCCCTTGTATCGAATCAATAAATTTGGGTTTTACTTCCCTCGAAGACTGTTGCGATCCCCTATACTTGTGGGTTATCAATGATGATAACCCACTTCTGACCGAATGAAGCCGAACATAACTTAGATGGATGGTGACGGGGGACAATATCATGTCCGTTGTAACACCCCAGGATTCATAGGACTCTAGAGGGTAGATTTATAATTTGTGCATTGATTTGAAATTGTGGAGGAAACTTTTTTCCTTTGTTCAAAACCCAAAGTGATTGAAATCACTAGGCATTCTTGATGATCTAGGATTCATCATTTGCAATGTGTTTTGGTTTTGAGATAACCTTTGTGGATAATTTTGCAGAAAAGGGAAAACATGGAAAAGAAAAACATAAATATCACTTTCGAATGGAATTTTAATCTTATGTTCAAATTTGAATTCAAACTAAATATAACTTCAAATTTGTAATTGTGTCTCTTGGTTAATATAAAATCTACACCGTAGGGGCTTCTCCTACGGTAATTCGGTCAAAAAAATTCAAATATGGATATAGAACACGATTATCGATACGAAAAATTACACTTTATTGATAGTGTGAATTGATAGTTTGGACAATACATTGTTCATTACAAGGTTTGTAAGAACAAAAATAAAATAAAAATAAAGCTAAAACTAAACCTATTCTAAGTCTTATCTTCTAGTCTTCATACCTACAGATAAACAAAGACAAAAGAGAGGTTAACTTTTAAAGTTTTTCCTTCACCTAAGGTGAGGCATTTCAATGTTGGAGCTTAATATGGTATTCCAAGAACCAAACCTTGAATACATGTTCAAAGGCTGAACTAGAGTGACCAAATACAAGGCACGACGGATACATGATCAACAACAACAAATTATAACAACATTCAGAACCAGACCACACTGACCAAATGGACAAACAATGGCAACGTGGAGGCAACAACAAATAAGACAATAATAAAGGAAAATGGAGCAAACCATATAATGCTAAGCTAATTTATAAAAGGCAAACAAAGTAATAAAAATGACCTTGACACTAGCATTCTAGATTATTAAGAAAACACATTGAAAAATTAAACAATGAAGGCCATAGTATAACTAGGCATCAATATACACTTGCCAGATCACATAAAATAACCAATCTAAGATAAATATGGAGGCAGCCAAGCTGATCCTCAAGGGGAAATGTACAACCTTTGTGGTAACTTGAACCACATGGGTCCCACTAGTAAGCAACTTACACACTGATGGATGTGTTTAGGTGTCCGCAGTAGAAATCAAGGCATAGACCTATATAAGCAACAACAACAACTAGAGCTAGCAAACAACAAAGCAATCACTTGAGACTTATCTCGCAAGGCAACCAGAGCAAAACCATGACTGCCATAGACAAAGAACACAAAGAACCCATCGGTGTTCTAGAGAATCATCTCCAAACCATCCAGATCATCCAACAACAAAGATGGTGACATGGTAAATTAGAGAACAAGTGAAGCAGCTAGGAGTAAGCCATCCACAAGAAGCATGTTCATCAGAGCTAGAAGAACAATGCTACTCTCCAAACAGCAGGTTGATCCTTAGCTAGAGCAAAGTAGAGTTAGCAAGGTGCTGGAACTGATCATGTGGATCAAGTCCCAGGAAAGGGCCAGCTAATTTTCTCTCTAACATATCTATGTGTTGGAAGGGAACATTTTTTCACGTCATTTGATCTATAGAGATCAACGCCTGGATATACTAACAGAAGCACATACCAGAGAATAAGAACTACACATTTATTGCACCAGGGCACAAGCATAAGCAAATCTAGTCTAAGCTACTCTAAAAATCATCAGTAGCTCCTAGTAAATGCTTATCAGATATCAACATGGATTAAACATCTACGTAACTCTAAAAGGAGGCGTCACAGAGTATTAAAATACTATAAAACCTTGCACCTGAGTGATGAATAGTACATCAGTAGCACAAGCATCAGAGAGAAATCACTGTGAGTAAACCATCCTCAACAGCACATATTTCTCTATATTTAAAACCACAACTTCTCCTTCATTTCATAGTCCATGGAATGAGATTCAATAGACCATGCACATAAAAAAAAGCTATGGAATAATCCAAGACACAAAACCAACTGCTGCAAAGATACACATAGAACCAAATCATCACCCTAGCAATAGCAAGGATGCAAATATGATAACCCACAGTAAACAGCTAGATAGGTAAAACTACTTAGCAGAACATGTAAATATGACACTTACAAGTTAACTGATGAAACTGAATAACAGTATTCAGTTTACATTAACACTTAACACCAAGCAAACACAGATGCAGTGAGAGCACACGGCCTAGTTATTATAACCTAATAAACAAGTTGTGTATAACGAGATAAGTAACCTTTTTTCAAATCAAAACATTTAAACATGAGAAATAGTTTTTGAGAGCTCATCACTACAATTCTTAAACAGATCGTCAATGGGATTAGCAGTTAACATAATTTCACTGTTGTCATTGCAACTTTCGGAGGAAAATGTACAAACTCACATCCAATGCAACCATGGACCAACAATAGATGCACCATCTGTTTGCATTTCAGCAATAGAATCTTTGGATACTCTTCGTTTGCATTTAACCAAAGTTTCATAGAGTCGCTCGATTTTATGCTCGGCTCAACCAATAGACTGGTCATTACCACCACACATAACAACCACGGTAGTTGCGATTCATCGGAGGGGCTGTAGCATTTACAAGCAAAAAAGAAGAAAAAAAACATATACACAATGCCCTGGGTGTTTCAACAGGGCTATCACCTCGCATGCCCACAAAAACCAGGGCATGTTATGCCATGTATGTGATCAGAAAACACTGTACACAGTTATAAACATTAGTGATGTACGTTTTTCACAGGCGATGTGTTGGAACACCGCCGTCGATTACCTTCGTCTGATCAAGCCCCATCTTCAGGCCCAGATTGCAAGCGATGACATGGAGAGCGCGCCAAGGAACAGGGCGACATATGCCATCAACTGCTGCCGCGACGTTCCAGTCATTTTGCCACCCAAGAAATCGGCAGCAATGAGATCCACCAGCGCCATGTATATAAGTATGCCAGCTGACACAGCATCGAGGATGCCTTCAACCACTAGAGCCCTGGGGCTATTGGCGTTGTAGAATGAGGCCAAACCAGCCCCAGCAGCAATACCCGTCGGTGTTGTAATGGCAAAAAAGGACGCCATCAAAGCTGCTGAAAGGTTTTTAAATTGTGCCTGTTGGACGATAAATTGGTAATGTGTCAAATTTGATAATCTAGATGAGAATAACACATCACTATAGAGTTACCTATAGAAAACAATCGGGCAAAGTGCGAAAGAACAGCACAGTCAGAAGATAAGCAACCCACACAATTATCACATTAGCAAAGTCATACTCCAGCATTGACTTGAATAGAGCAGCACATATGAAGAGAAGAACAATATAATAATATAATCTAAACCAGTCAAGGATGCATGGCGTGATCATTTACCAGTTTATTGCAGTGGTCAACCGTTTGAAATGTATAAAACTATCATTTAGGTAATTTCAACAACAGGTAATGTCATGTTGTGATCCAATTTCATATCTGGGAGGCTAACTTCTGACGAGTGAAGCAAGGCCCGTCGCCGGGAGGCTTGAGCCTAGTGGAGCGGAGGTTTGTGTCCACTCGGACGAAGCCTCCCGGCAACAGGTCGTCAGAAGTTGGCGTCTTTACATGAATTTGGATCACAATATAACAGTAAATGAGCACACCAAAACAATATTTTTAGAAACATCAATGGATGACTTGGAGCCATGTGGATGGTGTATATAAGGTTGGAACTCCCAACTTTACATATACTGGTATAAAAGAAAATTATTTGAATGATCAGTACACAAACAGTAGATCAGTTAAAAGAAGAACACTTCGCAGATACATAAGCAATTGAGTACAAATTGGGCTTCCCCCGAAAAAAGTAAATCAAGCCAAATATGTTCAGCAGCATACGGTTGCTACTGGTACCAATTGATTAGTTGTACCACCAAATTATGTGGAACGACACATCAGCAAGATAATGAAAATAGCAGGAAAGTTAAATGCCCCAAAGGAACTTGCTGTACAAGAAGCAATCTCGTATACATTAAAAGAAGATTTTAGTTTGAAATAAAGTAATTTACATATAAGTTTATCTACAGACTGAAGTGTATTTTGGTCTTGTGATTTGCAACTAAATCATTGATACTTTCAACTCGATATACCAACTGGACAAAGAGTAATTTCGTCAACTATTTTTTATTTTATTTTAGATATATTCTAAAACTCGATATGCGCAAATCAGTCTCAAATTTGAAGTAGGTAGACCATGTATTCGTTAAGGTCAGCTCCTCCATCCAATTAACAAGGGTGCAAATGAACACTTAGAACTGCATGCAAACTCGACTAGTGAGTCGCTGCATTTAACTAGTCTAACATCATCCAGGGGTGGATTCAACTCTCATGCTATGAGGGCTGGAGCCAACCTAGGATGAATGCTCTATGTAATGAAGTTCTACCTTCTTAATATTTCCTTTTGTCACTGAAAGTCTTGATATTTCTGGTGTTCTAATTCCTGAACTTGAAGTTTGTAAGTTGTCTGTCCTTTTCTGTTCCATGCACATACTACTAAGAATTGAGCGCAATAACACTAGAAGGTTGAGTCACTACATGAAAAACGGAACTCCACATAGACGTAGTGCGAAAACAGACGCAGCAAGTAAAACAGCTGTGATAGTCTGAACAATTTCATCTCGATGCAGTCGTAACACAATCATGCAACATATCTATCATACCAATCCATACTGAATTCCTCACCTGCGCAATGCAGCCACCAAGAGCAAAACCCTCGAAGAACTGGTGGAACGATAGCGCCGCCACCAACGGCCTGATTGTGCAGGGGCTGCGCGAAACACCTAGCGACAGCCCGATGATGACAGAGTGCGACACAATTCCCATCTCCAGTATCTACAGGTAGTAAAATCAATATATACGAGTAATGCATTGCCTAAACAACTACTGACTGTAAGAGCATCTCCACTCGTCTCCCCACAGAACCCCCCACGGCCACTTTTTTTCATCCGGACGGCGAAAAACGGCCCAGTCAGGCCCCCGGTTCCTCGTTTTGATGCGGATTTGAGCCTATTTTCGTCCGGACTCCCCATGCCATCCTCGGTTTCCCGGGGGTCTCCCGGGGACTCCGGATGAAGCTAAACCAACCGCCCACGTCCACGTGTCTCCTCTTTCGTCCGGATTCCCCGAGCCATCCTCTTTTTCCCCGAGAAACGCCGCTTGGGGAGCACACGACTGGGAAACTACTCCTCCCCACGCCAAATCTTCCTCCAATCCGGACGAAAATTTCGCCGGATTTAGACGTGGGGAGCGCCAACGAGTGGGGATGCTATAAGTGAATCCAGTGAAGAGATAACCCACCTGTGACACCACGACGGATCGTACGTGGTCTGACACCTCTCCCTCGCGCCCTTCTGGCTGCAGCACAAGTTCGTGACCATGCGAATGGGAGTGTGGTTGCAAGAGCGGGGCCTTGCGCTCGTCCTCTTCTGCTACGACGGTGACGACGGTGATGTCTTCATCGCTGGCACCGGCAGAGGTGGACGCGGCGAGCGCGGCGGCAGCGTCGGCCTTGACCCTGGCAACCTCGGCGCGGTGCTTGCCCTCGTAGAACCTGGTGACCAAGACGTCGAGCACGAGCGTGGCGAGCGCGGCGAGCATGGCGACGAAGCCGGGGAAGGGGAAGCTGCGCCAGTGCTCGGCGGGGAGGCAGGGGCTGGAGAGCGCGTGGTCGGAGTCGTGCAGCATGTGCACGAAGCCCGTGGCCAGGATGACGCCCGCCGCGAACGCCTTGGCGGTGACGAAGACGGCGGTGCCCGTCTGAACGGCGCGGCGCTTCCGGCCCGCGAGCGGCAGGCCGACCCCCGCGACCCCGGCGAGCAGGATGGCCGCCATGGCGACCCACTTGAGGCGCAGCGCCGCCGCGTCGTCCTGGCACCCCGCCCCCTCCGCCTTCTCCACCTCGTCCGCGCACGTCGCCGCCGACAGCGACCCGGCGATGAAACCTGCGCGCACGGCACGGCAAGGCACCATCATTATTCATTACTCTCGATCGGAGCAAACAGGACGGAAAAGGAAACATAATGCTGTGAGGAAACCTCGAAAAGCAATCTGATTTACCGCTGCTTTTGCTCAGGAGGTCGCCGACGTGCCGGCCGAAGCCGGGGAGAGCCGCCATGGCTGGCTGGAGAATCCCGAACGGAACTGAATTCCTCGAGGAGGATAAAAACTTAAAAAGCGTCGGAAGAGATCGATTCTTTAACCTATTCGGTTCTCCTCTCCTACTTACTTTCGCTGCCGGTGGATTTGGATACCTTGCTTTGTTCGCACGTCGAAGCGCGCAGAGTGGAGATGACTGGAGTCTGGAGAGAGAAGGGCGGCCGAACTCCGAAGTCGTATGGGAGAGAGATGAGGGCAAATGTCGTCATGGTGGCACTGCGCCGAACAATAGGGGCATAGGTGGGGCGGACGCGATCCGTCGACGCCACCGCCGATGTGGACGGTGCCGATTTAAATTTCACCTGGTACAAGGTCGCGTGTCGCTGACCTGCGGGCCCTCGCGTTCTGCAGAGAGGGTCCACGCGTCCTATGTCCGGAAAAAGCGCGGCAGATAAATGCATTCCTCGGTTGGGCCCGGCTGCCGCTGTCGCGCTCACCGTCGATTCGATCGGTGGACGGTTGCGATCCTGCTCGACGACCGTGGGATCTCCTGGGTTTTTAATACATGGGGTCCCACGCACGGAAGGGCTCCTGATTTTCCTACCCGGGTGTGGTGAACCCAAGAGACTTGCGTGTGGGCCATGCTAGTTTGCGCCCTTTGGTCAGGAGGACGGAGATGGTCGAGTTAAGTTGGTTCGTGGGACAGAGTCGTGGGGGTGTGGGAATCGATGTCGACATAGTGAGGTTACGAGGATCGCGGATCCGTGCGGCGGTTGGTCGCTCTGCGGCCCGCAACGGCAAACAGCTCGTTGTATGGGCCAAGTTCGTTACGGACAGGCTGCTACAAATGCTTGCCATCGGGCCCAGAATTATGGGCTACGAACGGATTGCTCCGCAGTTGCATTTTGTTCGCTATCGCTCGGTGATTCTAACAAGAATCCGGAATTCCTATACACCGACCACGGGGGGTGATGTATGCCGACATGGTCGGCAAAGACCAGGCCCCGCACACCCCCCGGTGGATGGTTTGAGCCGGCCCAACATTTTGTTTCGTTTTTTCTTTATTTTTTTCGTTTTTGCTTTTCTTTTATTCCTTTTCTTTTTTACTTTTTTTGAAAGCTAAAATATTTTTAAATTCGAAGTTTCAAAATTGGGAAAACATTATTTCGAAAATTTAATATTTTCTATGTATGACAAATTTTCGAATTTGAATATTTTTAAAACTTGAATAATTTTTAAATTTGAACAATTTTTAAATTTTGACCAATTTTCAAACTTCAAAAATTTCATACTGGAACAATTTTCGGGTTTGCACAATTTTTTATTTGAACAATATTTTTAAAAACTATATTTTTTAATCTGAACATTTTTCAAAAATATCTATTTTTTAAAATTTTATTTCAATTTTTTATTTTTAAGATGAACATTTTTAATTTTAACAAATTTTAAATTAAACAATTTTTATATACGAACAAGTTTTAAAATAAACATTTTTTAATTTGAACATATTTAAAATATTTCTATTTTTCGAATCTGAAAAACAAAAGTAACAAAAAAGAAACGGAAAAAAGAACAAAAGAAAAAAAGAAAACAAAAAACAAAAAAGAAAAACAGAAAAAGGAGAAACAAAAAAGAAAAGAAAAAACAAAAAAAGGGGAAGCCCGCACCTACCGCGGGGTGTGCGGCGCGCGGTACGCACCGACCTGGTCGGTGTATAGGGTTTACCATCCTATCTGCCTTGAACCTGCTCGCCAGCCCGGATCGACGTCCTTCACCAGGTAGCGCCTGGCCCAGCACGTGTGACTAGCAATCCTTGCGCATGGTATGGCCTTGTCGGCCAAGTTCGCCGTTTATTTTTGTATTCTGTTTTTGTTTTGGTTTTTCTTTCATTTCCCTTTTTTCTGTTTGTTTTTGTTTTTGTTCATATTTGAAAAGTGCAAATTTGAAAATTGTTCAAATCTAAAAACATTTCAAATCAAAAAATATGAAAATATGAAAATTGTTTAAATTTGAAAACGTTTAAATTTGAAAATTGTTCGAGTTAAAAACTTGCCTATTCCGCTCTTTCTATAGGTTCCAAACAACATATACGGCAACAGTTGCCTGAAGTCTAGACACTTTATTCTTGTGCAACTTTCATATCTCGGCCCACCAGCCAGAGAGGGAAGTAGAGGAAGTAGCCATGCCAGCGACATGCCCAAAATCTGGAGAGGAGTGCCAGACTTCTTTCGCATATGTGCATAACAAAGAGATATGAGCAGCAGACTCCTGCACTTGACCACAAAAAGGACACATGCTCTTGTTTGGCAAACCGTGCCTATGTAACCTGTTGGTTGTCCACAACCTCCCTTGAAGCATAAGCTAGCAATGGAACTTAATCTTAGGTTCAGCACGAATCTTCCGTGCTTGGTTGAGTTGAGGAAAAGGGATTCTCATTTTGAATTGAAGGTCATAAGCAGATTTTGCCGAGTAGCAACCACTTTCAATGAGAGTCCAGCAAATGGTGTCATTGTTCAAATTTTAAAAAGTCCAGTTTTCAAGAAAAAATAGATTTTTTTTTGAAATTTTGAAAACGCAAAAAAGAGAACACATGCACCAGAAAAAATAGAAAATTGAAAAAAATAAAGAAAGAGAAGATATACAGGAGCTCCCGGAAATCTAGGCAGCGGCAGGGAAATAAAAAATGAAATTGTGTGGTGGTGGTCTAGCTTTAGGTGAGGTGTTGCTACTACACGGAACCAAGCTAGCTGGAAGAAAAGATCGGAGAACCGATTGGCTGCTGCTAGGGGATTAAATCCCCGGGATTTGATGGAGTGGATTGATCGGGACAGTGGAGATGCTGGAGCACGCGCGGAATAGCAGAGGAGAAAAGAATAGTATGCCAGTGTAGGATAACGTTGCATAGAAAACAAAAAAATTCCTACCGCGAACACGCAATCCAAGCCAAGATGCAATCTAGAAGACGGTAGCAACGAGGGGGTATCGAGTCTCACCCTTGAAGAGATTCCAAAGCCTACAAGATGAGGCTCTTGTTGCTGCGGTAGACGTTCACTTGCCGCTTGCAAAAGCGCGTAGAAGATCTTGATCACGATCGGTTCCGGCGCCACGAACGGGCAGCACCTCCGTACTCGGTCACACGTTCGGTTGTTGATGAAGACGACGTCCACCTCCCCGTTCCAGCGGGCAGCGGAAGTAGTAGCTCCTCTTGAATCTGACAGCACGACGGCGTGGTGTCGGTGGTGGTGGAGAAGTCCGGCGGAGCTTCGCTAAGCGTGTGGGAAGTGGAGGAGCGGGCGGCTAGGGTTTGGGGAGAGGGGGCGCCGGCCACTATGGGGTGCGGCCACCTTGGTGGTGTTTGAGGTGGCCGGCCCCCTCCCCTTGGCCCTCATTATATAGGTGGAACCCCAAGAGTTGGTGTCCAAGTCTTCGAATAAGACCCGAACCAAAAACCTTCCAAAGGGAGGGGAAACCTAGCCAAGCTAGGACTCCCACCAAAGGTGGGAGTTCCACCTCCCATATGGGGGTGGCCGGCCCCTAAGGGGGAGTCCACTTGGGACTCCTCCCCCACTAGGGTTGGCCGGACATGGAGGTGGAGTCCCATGTGGACTCCACCTTCCTTGGTGGTTTCTTCCGGACTTTTCTAGAACCTTCTAGAACCTTCCATAGAACCTTCCGCGACATTTTAATTCACATAAAATGACATCCTATATATGAATCTTATTCTCCGGACCATTCCGGAACTCCTCGTGATGTCCGGGATCTCATCCGGAACTCCGAACAAATATTCGAACTCCATTCCATATTCAAGTACTACCATTTCAACATCCAACTTTAAGTGTGTCACCCTACGGTTCGTGAACTATGCGGACATGGTTGAGTACTCACTCCGACCGATAACCAATAGCGGGATCTGGAGATCCATAATGGCTCCCACATATTCAACGATGACTTTAGTGATCGAATGAACCATTCACATACAATACCAATTCCCTTTGTCTCGCGATATTTTACTTGTCCGAGGTTTGATCTTCGGTATCACATTATACCTTGTTCAACCTCGTCTCCTGACAAGTACTCTTTACTCGTACCGTGGTATGTGGTCTCTTATGAACTTATTCATATGCTTGCAAGATATTAGACGACATTCCACCGAGAGGGCCCATAGTATATCTATCCGTCATCGGGATGGACAAATCCCACTCGTTGATCCATATGCCTCAACTCATACTTTCCGGATACTAAATCCCACCTTTATAACCACCCATTTACGCAGTGGTGTTTGGTGTAATCAAAGTACCTTTCCGGTATAAGTGATTTACATGATCTCATGGTCATAAGGACTAGGTAACTATGTATTGAAAGCTTATAGCAAATAACTTAATGACGAGATCTTATGCTACGCTTAATTGGGTGTGTCCATTACATCATTCATACAATGATATAACCTTGTTATTAATAAAATCCAATGTTCATGATTATGAAACTAATCATCCATTAATCAACAAGCTAGTTAAGAGGCATACTAGGGACTCTTTGTTGTTTACATATCACACATGTATCAATGTTTCGGTCAATACAATTATAGCATGGTATATAAACATTTATCATAAACATAAAGATATATAATAACCACTTTTATTATTGCCTCTTGGGCATATCTCCAACGAGTCTCCCACTTGCACTAGAGTCAATAATCTAGATTACATTGTAAGGAACCTAACACCCATGGCATTCCGGTGTTGGTCATGCTTTGCCCTAGGGAGAGCTTTAGTCAACGGATCCGCTACATTCGGATCGATGTGTACTTTGCAAATCTTTATTTCTCCATCTTCGATGTACTCGCGAATCGAGTGGTAACGCAGCTTGATATGCTTCAGCCTCTTGTGTGACCTTGGTTCTTGTGCATTGGCAATGGCACCCATGTTGTCACAATATATGACTAGTGGGTCCAATGCACTAGGAACCACACCGAGCTCTACAATGAACCTCTTCATCCATACCGCTTCTGATGAAGCCTCTGAGCCGCTATGTACTCCGATTCCGTTGAAGACTTCGCCACCGTGCACCGCTTCGAGCTTGCCCAGCTCACCGCAAGCACCATTCAATATAAACACGTACCCGGACCGTGACTTAGAGTCATCGGGATCGTTGTTCCAACTTGCATCGGTGTAACTTGTTACAACGAGCTCTTGGTCACCTCCATAACAAAGAAACATATCCTTAGTTCTTTTCAAGTACTTCAGGATATTCTTGACCGCTGTCTAGTGTTCCATTCCCGGATCACTTTGATATCTCGCTAGTCAAACTAACAGCGATGCGCTATATCCGGTCTTGTACATAGCATGGCATACATAATAGAGCCTACTCGCCGAAGCATAGGGGATCCGATTCATCCTTTCTCTTTCTTCTGCCGTAGCCGGTCCTTGAGTCTTACTCAAGACCTTGCCTCGGTAACATAGGTAAAAACCCTTTCTTACTTTCGTCCATTCTAAACTTCTTTAGAATCTTGTCCATGTATGTACTCGCGATAGCCCTATTAGGCGTCTTGATCTATCTCTATAAATCTTGATGCCTAATATATATGATGCTTCACCAAGGTCTTTCATTGAAAAACTCGTTATTCAAATAACCTTTTACACTCGCTTAATAGTTCTATATCATTCCCAATCAATAATATGTCATCTACATATAATATCGGGAATGCTACGGAGCTCCCACTCACTTTCTTGTAAATACAGAGCCTCTCCATGACACCGTATAAACCCGAAGTCTTTGATCACCTTATCAAAGCGTCGGTTCCAACTTCTTGATGCTTGCTTCAGTCCATAGATTGAACGCTGAAGTTTGCATACTTTGTCGCATTTTTAGGATCGACAAAACCCTTGGGTTGTACCATATACAACTCTTCCTCAATGTCTCCATTAAGGAACGCCGTTTTGACATCCATCTGCCAAATCTCATAATCGAAAAATGCAGCTATTGCTAACAAAATCCTCACCGATTTTAGCTTCGCTACGGGTGAGAAAGTCTCATCGTAGTCAACTCCTTGAATTTGTCGGAAACCCTTTGCGACAAGTCGAGCTTTATAGACAGTAATATTACCACCAGCATCCGTTTTTCTTTTGAAGATCCATTTATTCTCGATGACCTTTCGGCTATCGTGTAAGTCTACCAAAGTCCATACTTTGTTATCATACATGGATCCCATTTCGGATTTCATGGCTTCTTGCCATTTGTTGGAATCCGGGCTCATCATCGCTTCTTCATACGTCGCAGTGGTCCTCATCATTGTTATCCACAATCATGACATTTAGACAAGGATCATACCAATCAGGAGTGGCACGTTCCCTTGTCGATCCGCGAGGTTCGATAGTTTCCTCGTTCGAAGTTTCATGATCATTATCATTAGCTTCCTCTCGTTGCCGGTGTAGACGGTACATGTACAACTTCCTGTATCGCGCTACTCGATCAACGAGTATAGATTCATCAATCTCATCGAGTTCTACTTTTCTTCCAGTCACTTCTTTAGTGAGAAATTCTTTCTCAAGAAAGGTTCCGTTCTTAGCAACAAAGATTTTGCCTTCGGTTCCGTGATAGAAAGTGTACCCTATAGTTTCCTTAGGGTATCCTATGAAGACGCATTTCTCCGCTTTGGGTTCTAGCTTGTCCGGTTGTAACTTTTTTACATAAGCTTCGCAACCCCAAACTTTAAGGAACGACTAACTTAGGTTTCTTATTAAACCATAATTCATACGGTGTCGCTTCTACGGATTTTGATGGTGCTCTATTTAAAGTGAATGCGGCTGTCTCTAATGCATAACTCCAAAATGATAACGGCAAATCAGTAAGAGACATCATAGAACGAACCATATCTAAGAGAGTTCGATTACGACGTTCGGATACACCGTTTCGTTGTGGTGTTCCCGGCGGTGTCAATTGTGAAAGTATTCCGCATTTCTTTAAATGCATGCCAAACTCATAACTCGGATATTCACCTCCACGATCGGATCGTAGAAATTTGATCTTCTTGTTACGTTGATTTTCTACTTCACTTTGGAATTCCTTAAACTTCTCGAAAGTTTCGGATTTATGTTTCATGAAATAGATATACCCATATCTACTCGCATCATCCGTGAAGGTTAGAACATAACGATAACCACCGCGCGATGCTACACTCATTGGTCCGCACACATCGGTATGTATGATTTCCAATAAGTCGCAGCTCGCTCCATCATTCCGTAAAATGGAGTCTTAGTCATTTTTCCCATTAGACATGCTTCGCATCTATCAAGTGACTCAAAGTCAAGTGATTCAAGTAATCCATCAGTATGGAGTTTCTTCATGCGTTTCACTCCAATATGACCAAGACGACAAGTGCTACATATAAGTAGAATTATCATTCAATTTAATTCGCTTAGCATCAATGTTATGTATATGCGTATCACTACTATCGAGATCTAATAGAAATAAGCCATTCTTTTCCGGTGCTCGACCATAAAAGATATTATTCATAAAAATAGAACAACCATTATTCTCAGATTTGAATGAATAACCGTCTTGCATTAAACAAGATCCGGATATAATGTTCATGCTCAACGCAGATACATAATAACAATTATTTAGGCTTAAAACTAATCCCGAAGGTAGATGTAGAGGAAGTGTGCCGACTGCGATCACATTGACCTTGGATCCGTTTCCAACGCGCATCGTCACTTCATCTTTCAGCAGTTGTCGTTTATTTTTTAGTTCCTGTTTCGAGTTACAAATATGAGCAACCGAACCAGTATCAAATACCCAGGTACTAGAACGAGAACCAGTGAAATGAACATCTATAACATGTATATCAGATATACCTTCTTTCTTCTTCTTGACAAGGCCGCTCTTCGTATCCGCCAAATACTTGGAGCAATTACGCTTCCAGTTGTCCCTTCTCCTTGCGAGAATAGCACTCAAGCATCGGGCTTAGGGCCGTTCTTAGGTTTCATAGGAGGCGTGGCAGCTTTCTTGCCACCCTTCTTGAATTTTCCCTTAGACTTGCCCCGTTTCTTGAAACCGGTGGTCTTGTTGACCATCAACACTTGGTGCTCTTTCTTGATCTCAATCTCAGCAGCTTTTAGCATGCCAAAGAGTTCAGGTAACTCCTTGTTCATGTTCTCGCATATTGTAGTTCATCACAAAGTTCTTGTAACTTGGTGGCAAGTGATTGAAGGACACGATTAATCCCCGATCCGTTAGGAATCACTATTCCCAAGTCACCGAGTTTCTTCGCATGCCCGGTCATGGCGAGCATGTGCTCACTAATGGAGCTGCCTTCTTCCATCATACAGCTCGAAGAAATGTTTCGATGCTTCATAGCATTCCACGGCCGCATGAGTCTCAAAAATAGCTTTCAGCTCATTCATCAACTCATGAGGATCGTGGTGCTCAAAACGTTTTTGAAGATCGGATTCCGGATCGCACAGGATGGCACACTCGAACTTGAGAGTACCGAGTTTTCCGAGTCTCGTAAACAGCTTTTACTTCATCGGTTTCAGTTTCTGCAGGAGGGTCACCTAGCGGTGCATCAAGCACATATTGCGATTTCCGCCGGTGAGGAAGATCCTCACATGACGGAACCGATCGGTGAAGTTGCTACCGTTGCTCTTAAGCTTTTCTTTCTCTAGGAACTGGTTAAAATTGATTGGGGACGCCATCTCTACAACATATATTTGCAATAGTTTAGACTAAGTTTATGACAAATTGAGTTCAAATTTTAATTCAACATAATTAAAAATCTAGGTGAACTCCCACTCAAAATAATATCCCTCGCATTGTCTTAGTGATCACACGAACCAAATCTACCACACCTAAACCCGATCATCACGAGAAAAGGTGTGATTTCAATGGCGAACACTCAAAGTGTTCATCATATCAATCATATGATTCATGCTCTACCTTTCGGTATCATGTGTTCCGAGACCATGTCTGTACATGCTAGGCTCGTCAAGGCCACCTTAGTATCCGCATGTGCAAAACTGTCTTGCACCCGTTGTATGTACTTATTGAATCTATCACACCCGATCATCACGAGATGTTTCGAAACGACAAGACTTGATAACGGTGCTACTAAGGATGAACACTTTATTATCTTGAGATTTTAGTGAGGGATCATCTTATAATGCTACCGTCGCGATCTAAGCAAAATAAGATGCATAAAAGGATTAACATCACATGCAGTTCATATGTGATATGATATGGCCCTTTTGTCTTTGCGCCTTTGATCTTCATCTCCAAAGCACGGACATGATCTCCATCATCTTTGGGCATGATCTCCATCATCGTCGGCGTAGCGTCAAGGTCAATGGCGCTGTCTCCATGATTGTCCTCCATGTAGCAACTATTACAACTACTTTGAAATACTACTCAACATGAAATATAAAGACAACCATAAGGCTCTCGCCGGTTGCCACAATACAATAATGATCATCTCATACATATTCATCATCACATTATGGCCATATCACATCACCAAACCCTGCAAAAACAAGTTAGACGCTCTCTAATTTGGTTTGCATATTTTACGTGGTTTAGGGTTTTCGATATAGATCTAATCTACCTACGAACATGAACCACAACGTTGATACTAATGTTGTCAATAGAAGAGTAAATTGAATCTTTACTATAGTAGGAGAGACAGACACCCGCAAAGCCTCTTATGCAATACAAGTTGCATGTCGAACGAGGAACAAGTCTCATGAACGCGGTCATGTAAAGTTAGTCCGAGCCGCTTCATCCCACTATGCCATAAAGATGCAAAGTACTCAACTAAAGATAACAAGAGCATCAACGCCCATAAAACCATTGTGTTCGACTCGTGCAACCATCTATGCATAGACACGGCTCTGATACCACTGTAGGATAACGTTGCATAGAAAACAAAAATTTTCCTACCGCGAACACGCAATCCAAGCCAAGATGCAATCTAGAAGACGGTAGCAACGAGGGGGTATCGAGTCTCACCCTTGAAGAGATTCCAAAGCCTACAAGATGAGGCTCTTGTTGCTGCGGTAGACGTTCACTTGCCGCTTGCAAAAGCGCGTAGAAGATCTTGATCACGATCGGTTCCGGCGCCACGAACGGGCAGCACCTCCGTACTCGGTCACACGTTCGGTTGTTGATGAAGACGACGTCCACCTCCCCGTTCCAGCGGGCAGCGGAAGTAGTAGCTCCTCTTGAATCCGACAGCACGACGGCGTGGTGTCGGTGGTGGTGGAGAAGTCCGGCGAAGCTTCGCTAAGCGTGCGGGAAGTGGAGGAGCGGGGCGGCTAGGGTTTGGGGAGAGGGGGGCGCCGGCCACTATGGGGTGCGGCCACCTTGGTGGTGTTTGAGGTGGCCGGCCCCCTCCCCCTTGGCCCTCATTATATAGGTGGAACCCCAAGAGTTGGTGTCCAAGTCTTCGAATAAGACCCGAACCAAAAACCTTCCAAAGGGAGGGGAAACCTAGCCAAGCTAGGACTCCCACCAAAGGTGGGAGTTCCACCTCCCATATGGGGGGTGGCCGGCCCCCTAAGGGGGAGTCCACTTGGGACTCCTCCCCCACTAGGGTTGGCCGGCCATGGAGGTGGAGTCCCATGTGGACTCCACCTTCCTTGGTGGTTTCTTCCGGACTTTTCTAGAACCTTCTAGAACCTTCCATAGAACCTTCCGCGACATTTTAATTCACATAAAATGACATCCTATATATGAATCTTATTCTCCCGACCATTCCGGAACTCCTCGTGATGTCCGGGATCTCATCCGGACTCCGAACAAATATTTGAACTCCATTCCATATTCAAGTACTACCATTTCAACATCCAACTTTAAGTGTGTCACCCTACGGTTCGTGAACTATGCGGACATGGTTGAGTACTCACCCCGACCAATAACCAATAGCGGGATCCGGAGATCCATAATGGCTCCCACATATTCAACGATGACTTTAGTGATCGAATGAACCATTCACATACAATACCAATTCCCTTTGTCTCGCGATATTTTACTTGTCCGAGGTTTGATCTTCGGTATCACATTATACCTTGTTCAACCTCGTCTCCTGACAAGTACTCTTTACTCGTACCGTGGTATGTGGTCTCTTATGAACTTATTCATATGCTTGCAAGACATTAGACGACATTCCACCGAGAGGGCCCGGAGTATATCTATCCGTCATCGGGATGGACAAATCCCACCGTTGATCCATATGCCTCAACTCATACTTTCCGGATACTTAATCCCACCTTTATAACCACCCATTTACGCAAGTGGTGTTTGGTGTAATCAAAGTACCTTTCCGGTATAAGTGATTTACATGATCTCATGGTCATAAGGACTAGGTAACTATGTATTGAAAGCTTATAGCAAATAACTTAATGACGAGATCTTATGCTACGCTTAATTGGGTGTGTCCATTACATCATTCATACAATGATATAACCTTGTTATTAATAACATCCAATGTTCATGATTATGAAACTAATCATCCATTAATCAACAAGCTAGTTAAGAGGCATACTAGGGACTCTTTGTTGTTTACATATCACACATGTATCAATGTTTCGGTCAATACAATTATAGCATGGTATATAAACATTTATCATAAACATAAAGATATATAATAACCACTTTTATTATTGCCTCTTGGGCATATCTCCAACAGCCAGCTTTAAAAAAGAAAATTTATCGCCGATGACGAGGGATCACCTCGCCAATGCCTACTTATTGTAGACTTGGGTTTCGGGAGAGAGCGACGATGGAAATTCCGGGAGCGAGATTAGACACACGATGTACCCAGCTTCGGGTCCCCTCGGCGGAGGATCCCTACGTGCTGCTAGCAATCCAGTATATGATCATAGATGTGTTTACCGGGTGCCGTCGTAGGCAGAGCTATGTTGTCTATCTCTATCTCTTCGCCCCCTTATTTCGGGTGCCCTGGCTAGCTTTATATATGCAACCAGCCTAGGGTTTTACAAGAGTCCTAGTCGACTACTTCTTCGGGTTGCCTTGTTGGGCCTTCTCCATATTTGGTCTTCTCCATATTGGGCCGAGCCGGGTATACTAATAATGGGTACCCGAAGGGTATGCCCATGTCAGTAGCTCCCGAGTTTATAGGGAAGTCGAAGACTTGCGTAGAAACTTGAAGCATAACCATCTCCGAAGTCGAAGAAGTACAAGGCGAGGTCCATGTCGTAGATCATGTGTAGCGTAGATGATGTCGACGATTCTTGAAATTATCGGGTGCGCGGCAGCGCTCCCGATGGGAGTAGGCTCCACTCGAGTCGTAGAATCGAGTTGAGTCTACAAACCTTGATTGTCGTAGTTGCTATCGAAGTTATTTTCTATCGGGCGCGCGACCAGCGCTCCCGATGGGAGTAGCCCCCGAGGCTACAGCCAAGTGTTTACACTTGGGTGTAGGCTCAACTTGCTTGTAATTGACTCCACAATTTTTCCTCTTTCTTGTATCTTATCGGGAGGGTGAACAATACTCTCAATAAGAGTAGCCCCCGAGCCTATGAGCAGGTGCTTGCACCTGGGCATAGACTCAAGTTGTACTACTCGATAAAGAACTTGACTATATTTCTGGGCGCAGCCTCTCGTTTTATTGACTCCAGGCCGTTGGTATCTATGTTGTTCAGGGAGAATGGTAAATGGGGCTGGTTCATCTGACGGATCAGGTACCAGTTAACTGCTCTTGTGGCAATCCGGCAAGAACCTACTTCAAGATCACGTCCCTGGACATGATCTCGGGACTCGGCGTAATTCGTCACGTGCCGCTTAAGGACTTACCATGATCCGAATTCCAGTAATGTTATCGGGTCCACGAGCGCGTCCGCCGGGATATTTCTTCACATCTGTTGATGTGGAAAAAATTAACAGAGCGCAGTCTTTGGCGATGCCACGCCACACAGGCTGGATCCCGGGGTCTTACCTTCGCAGAGGTTTGCGGCATTCAGAGATTATTCGCGACTTTGGCGCTCTGAGAATATTTTGTCAAGTGCCTTGTTCGGCTGATGCAATGACCCATTTTGCGGGTTCTTCTATTTTTCTCTCGGGCTTGATGAGACAGCCGAATATATTGGTTATTCTATATTGTCGGGTACATCATCGATGCTCTTGCTCGGAACAATATGACGAGTCAATGGACCCGAAGATTTGTCCACCTTTTTTTTTTGGGTTCCTCCTTGATGAAAATTTCGTCGAGTTCTTTCTTGAAGAAAATTTCTTCGGATCCTGCTTGAGGATAATTCTTCGGGTCTTCCCTGAGGACAATTCTTCGGGTCCTCCTTGAAGATAATTCTTCGTGACCTTCTTGAAGATAATTCTTCGGGACCTTCTTGAAGATAATTCTTCGGGTCCTGTTCTTTCTTGAAGACAATTTCGTCGAGTTCTCCCTTTGGACAATTTCGTTGGGTTCTCTCTTGTAGACAATTTCGTCGGCTTTCTCCTGCATAAATAAACAAACTTTTTCTATCTTTCTCTTGACTCTCTTTTTCGCATGCGGTGTCAGATGCTCAGATTCGATGATATGTAAAGTGAACATATGCCGCGCAGCCCCCAAGTGTCGGGTGCGACGAAAGTAAACGATAATCAACTTTGTGCAAAATAAAAGAACACTTAGCTTTTTGGACACGACGAAGTCGATGCATGATGAAGTCTTGGAGTGTAGATAAGAAATCTAGGCAAAGTAGAAACCACCAAAAAGCAAAAGTGGATGCCGCGAAATTGTTGATGAAGAAATAGCCGTGTCCCCGAGCGTTGCTGAGGTGATGTCATGATTGTTGTGTCGCAGTCGTGACCCGAGGCGAAATCGTTGTCGAGCCCCCGAGCATTAGGCGTGACATCGAAATAAGTTGATGGAGTCGCGGCGTCATATTTGGTGAAGCCATTTAAGATGAAGCCATAGACAATAATATACGAAGATGAATCCCAGATGAAGTATTTTAGATGAATCCATATTGAAGATGCCATTAAATATAGAGCATATACTGAATAAAAATCCGTCGATATTATAGAGGATGAATTCATTAGTCCGAATAATCCAGTAATAGTCATAGAAAATGAATCCGCTGATATCATAGAAGATGAATCCATTGACCCGAAGAATCCAGAAATAACCATAGAAAATGAATCCGCATAGAAGATGAATCCGCTGATATCATAGAGGATGAATCCATTGTTCCGAAGAAAATAGTTCCAGTAATAACCATAGAAGATGAATCCATTGACCCGGAAATTCGTCGGGTAATATTATATTAGAAGAAACCAATGATAACCCGAAGAAAACCAATCTAATGAGCCGAGGAAAATAAATCCACCGAGCCAAATAAGATAAATCCACTAAGTCGAGGAAAATAAATCCACCAAGCCGAAGAAAATAATTCCACTATGCCGGAGAAGATAATTCTACTGAGCCGGAGAAGATATATCCAGAGCCGAAGAAAAGAAATTCGCGAAGTAACCGAGTATATTTGCGGTAACGAAGTAATGGAACAACCCCTAATGTCGAGGTGTATTTTCTCTAATGATGTAATGATGTAGCCCCCGAGTATTCGGATGTGGCGAAAATAAAAAATAATTAACTCTCGAAAGAGGAACACTTAGCTTTTTATCCGGTGCGGTGGAGTCGACGTGGAAGTAGGTCGTCCGGCAGACGGAGTCGACGAAACCGACGCAGCCGATGAAGCAGAGCCGGATGCAGCCGATGAAGCGTAGCCGATGACACGGTGGAAATAGTCGGCATGGAGGAGAGAATCATCGAGTTCGCGGAGGGCGAGCTCCCGAGGGAGGCGAGTGTGCGTTTGTCGGGTTTATGGTGAGCGAACCCCCGAGCATGCGATTGTATGTGGCGAAGTAATCGGAGCTTGTTCCGATCTAAAGTTGTGTTGAAACGCGGAAATCTACACGCAAATAATAGCACAAACAAAAAACAAAAAAAAATCCAAATAAATTTTGCGAATAGTACTTGACTAGAAATATAGCAGCTGATTGTTTGTGTGAGATGGTCAATGGAGATATCGATTCCTCGGAAGCCGATGTACGCCATGACAAGGGCGAGGTATATTGCTGATTACGTTGTTCATGTGTATATGGCCACTTCTCCAAATCGACTTGCTTGGCCGCACAGCTTTATCCATTGTTTTCTCATGTAGAGGGATTAGATCCAACGTGAGGATCCAATGTTACATGCTCACGGTTGGTTAAATTAGCCCTTTTCTTCTTTGCTGGAGACACGATGACGCGCAAGTAGATGGATGCGTCTGTAGCACGCGACCGGGCCCAAACCTGAGCGCGACATCTTGTTGAGGGCGAAGACGATACAGCCGAAGAAAAAATTGGCCGATGGCAGCGCACAGCTTATCGGATGCGCCTGTTTGTTGAGTAAAAGTATCATCCGATTGTTACCGTAGATCCGATGCGATTGTTGATCAGACGGAATCTTGAGGTTGATGACGAAGTATCCCGCCCGGATAACGAAATCCAGCCGCCGCGATCCCCACAGACGGCGCCAATTGACGAGGGATCACCTCGCCAATGCCTACGTATTGTAGACTTGGGTTTCGGGAGAGAGCGGCGATGGAGATTCCGGGAGCGAGATTAGGCACACAACGTACCCAGCTTCGGGTCCCCTCGGCGGAGGATCCCTACGTGCTGCTAGCAATCCAGTATATGATCATAGATGTGTTTACAGGGTGCCGCCGTCGGCAGAGCTATGTTGTCTATCTCTATCTCTTCGCCCCCTTTGTTTCGGGTGCCCTGGCTAGCTTTATATATGCAACCAGCCTAGGGTTTTACAAGAGTCCTAGTCGACTACTTCTTCGGGTTGCCTTGTTGGGCCTTCTCAATATTTGGTCTTCTCCATATTGGGCCGAGCCAGGTATACTAATAATGGGTACCCGAAGGGTATGCCCATGTGACAAGGGATTAACTTGTCAATGCCTATGGATTGTAGGCTAGGGTTTAGTTAGAAGTAGAGGGCAAGTAGATCTCGAAGGTTTCAGCCGAAAAGTACTCGACGAATATGAAAACTAGGGTTTGCAGACAATAATTTGATGATCTTCTCGTCCCTCGACCCCCCCTTTATATAGGTGGAGTCGAGGGATTCGTGCTATACAAGGATTACAGAGTCCAGAACGGTTTCTAACTCATCCCGCCAGATTACAAATAACACTTCCTATTACAATTCTATCTTTTCCTTAAATACATCTTGGGCTCTCGAGTCTTCTTATTCTTCGGGTAGTGGGCCTTCAATAAACCCCGGGTACTATATTAGGCAGGCCCATTTGGGATGCCTATGTCAGTAGCCCCCGAGATTTTGCTTGAATCGTAGAATCAAGGAAAATCTCCACTGTTTATTTTTACTCGAAAGCTCTTAACTTTTATACTTTTTTCCATAAAATTCTATATTGTACAGGGATATTGGTAGTTGGGGCTAGTTCATCTGACGGATCAGGTACTAGTTAACTGCTCTAGTGGCAATCCGCAAAAACCTACTTCAAAATCACGTCCCTGGACATGATTTCGGGATACTGGTGTAAACTTCGACAAGCGCCGCTTAAGGTCTTACCATTCTGTCGAGTCCCAGTTAAATTTATCGAGTACCTAACGCGTCCGTTAGGATTTTTCTTCGTATCTGTTGATACGGATAAAAGTAGCAGAGCGCAGTCTTCGGCGATGCCACGCCCGGCAGAATAGGTCCGGGGTCTTACCTTCGCAATTTTGCGGCATTCGGAAATTGATCGCAACTTCGGCGTTCGAGAATATATTGTCGAGTGCTTTTCCGGCTGTTGGAATGGCACATTTTATTGAGTCAAATATGACTTATATTGCTTTCCCGATGGGAGTATATGGAGAGTTAATGATAACTCGAAATATACTCTCTTGCTTGTTCTATTTTTCCTTTGTTAATTTCATCGGGCACGCGAACAGCGTTCCCGATGGGAGTAGCCCCCGAGGCTACAGCCAAGAACTTGTGCTTGGTTGTAGGCTCAACATTTTCTATATTTGCCATTGTCGAAATTTTTCTTTTTTCGAAAGTAGCCCCCGAGCATTTGGGCAAAAACTTGTTTCTGACCAAAGGCTCCCGATGCATTCAAATAACTTATCCTGTCGCCATTCTCCTTTCTCTTGTCGACATATTTTCCCTTGTCAAATTTTCTTCAACTCTATCAATGGTCGATATTTTTCTCGCTTTGTGGGTCCATCGTTCCCACCATGTTGACACGTCGTGCAAGTGGGGGACACACGTCCTCCGCTTTTTCCGGCGCACGTACGGTAACGCCTATCCCGAGTAAAAATACTGTTTTGCCCTTGTAACTAGAAAATCAATTCTCACCACACGATTTCCTCATCCAACGGTACACTCGCTTCACCCAATTCTTATATAAACCTGTCTTCAACCTCCGTTCGTCCCTCGCTTGCGCCGCTCACCTGTTCCTCTTCGCAAATCTTCCTCTCGCGCCCAATCTTCGCCGATTTCTCGCTCTCGCATACATTGCTCGAGTCCGCCGCCGTGGATGCCACCGCGTGCGCGTTTGACCCGCCACGAAGCACTCCGCAGTCCGCGATGGCCGCCGAAGATCTTGAGTGGGAGAGATCCAAAATCTCCAACCAAGACGCCAACCTCGATGAAAAGGCTTGGCCCGATGAAGAAGGAAGGCGCCATCCGCTTTCCCGATGAAGAAAGCTATCCCAAGCCTCCAATGGAGTATCGGGTTAGTTTTGTTGACCATCCGATCCGCGGCCTTTCACCTCCAATTCATGATTTCCTCCGCGGCCTTCTTTTCGTTTATGGGATTCAGCTGCACCGACTGACCCCCAATTCCATCCTTCATATTTCTATTTTTATCACCCTTTGCGAATGCTTCCTTGGAGTCGCTCCCAATTGGGCTCTTTGGAAGCGCATTTTCCGCCTTCGCCGCAATGGCTCCCACAACGTCACCTATAACATCGGTGGCGTTGTTATCCGTGTTCGCACCGATGTCGACTATTTCGATGTCAAGTTTCCCGATTCTGTCCAAGGATGGCGCAAAAAGTGGCTCTACATTCACGAAGAAAGCGCCAACTCTGTTGAGCACAACATAGTTCCTTTCGACGGAAATGCCAAAATCCAACGTCGCCGTTCTTGGGATGCCGAAGCTTCTGAGGAAGAGAAAAAGGCGACAGAGGCGCTCATGTCTCGCATTCGCCAGCTTCAAAATACTCGAGGCAAGGAGCTATCTGGTGTTCAAATCACTGCTTACTTCCTTAGGATTAGAGTGCAGCCTCTTCAAGCTCGCAAAAATCCCCTTTGGACGTACTTCGGTGAAAATGACGCCAACAGAATCTCCGGTAACCTTTCCACCAAGGACTTGGAGAAGTTGGTTCGAAGACTTTCTCGCCTGGGCAAAGATCCAGTTCCTTCTTCTTGTCGCGTGGAACCATACAGCTCCACCAATCCACTCCCCAAGGTATTTTGTCTTTCCGCATTTTTATCTTGTTGCGCCTTTTTTTTCTACATCTCATTGTATTGTCATCTCTTTACGTTTTCTTTGGTTTCTATTTTTTCAGGACCATCCTAGTATAACTTCCCTTCCTCCTCTTCCTGAGGGTGGAGAGGTCGAAGAAATGACCGTCGTTGCCGACGATACTCAAGGCTCTTCTGTTCCTGAAAGTGAAGTCGCGGGTTCTCACAAATCTGCGGCTTCTCATGAGAGAGAGGCTGAGTCTGAAGCCAGTGAATCGACTGAATCCCTTCCTCCCGCTGTTTCTCCGAAGAACAAAAGGAAAAGGACCGAAGTCGAGGATTCCGGCATTTCTAAGGCTGAAGAAGTTGTTCCTTCTGATCCGAAGGCAGCTTATGATCCTTATTTTGAGTCCCTCATCAGCTCGTAAGTCAATTTTATCTCTCCTCCTCTTTTTGATGTACTCGAAAGATTTAACTCTGTCTTGCTTTTTATACTGTCGATTTTTGTTTACTAGTGATGAGGAAGAAGTACCAGTTACTGACGTAGCTCCTCGGACCAGCACGTCACGTACTGTGCTTGTTTCAGACACGTTAGTTGAAGGAGATGAAACATCGCCTCCTCAACAAAACATCGTCACCACTACTCCACCGTCAAGCCCCCTTGTCCCTTCGCCAAAAAGGGCAAGGGTTGAAATGGTCGTTGAGCCTCCTCCTCAATTGGGCAGCTCTTCGTCGCAGCTCTTAGATGATGTAAGTTTATCGAGATCTATATTTCCTCTATTTTGCTTTTGCGGACCCTTACTCTTGTAATGCCGAAGTTTTTCCCCTTCTTACTTTTTTCTTTGACAGCCTATGATCAAGGATCTCATCCGCATCGGATCCCAATTTATTGGGTACCGCGAGTATGCCAGCAGAGCCGAAGGTAACGACTGTTGTACTTGCTGTTTTTCCTTGAATTTTTACTCCTTCTGCTTGTCGCTATTTTTAATCTTTCTTCTCTTTCTTTTCCTTTCTCAACGTAAAAACTTGCAGAGGCTAACAAACGTGCCGAGACACTTTCTCGGAATCTTGAGAAAAGTGAAACGGCTCGCAAGAAGGCTGAGCTTGCCGCTAGCGAAGCCGTAGCCGAAGCCGATGATGCCAAAGCAAAGGCTGCTAGTGTCGAAGAATTGCAGCAACGGCTCAAAGATGCTGAATCTGCCTTGCACGAGCAAAAATCTGCACAGAGTTGCACGAGAACAAGGGATCATCAAGCGCTTGAATTCGCAAAGTCGACGTACGCCGAGTAATATCGCTTGTCCCTTCTGTTTTGTTTGTACTTCTTGTTTCTTGGTTTTCGACTAACATTCTGTTTTATGTGGCAGCTCAAACCAACCAAGATTTTGATCCGGAGAAACCCGTCAATGACCCTCTCCTTGACGCACTTTCTCTTCTAGAGTCCCATGGACGCGAAATTCGTGAAGGCGTGGCCAATGCCAGTGGGGCTTTGTCGGCGTTGTTCCCCTACTTTTTCCCGAAGAAAGAGGAACCTTCAACTTTCCTTGACCTCGCCAAGATGTTCAATACATCAGAAGATCTTGGGCTGAAGCTGCGCCATGAGAACATGAAGGTAGCCATTGAAAATACTGTTGCTCTGGTTGCTGACAGTCAGCAGACTCTCGACTGGACGAAGGTTGGCGACACCGATCAAATAGAGCAGTCGAGGTGGAAGTCACTGATGAAGGCGGCCAAGCCCAATACGAAGAAAATCTTGGCGTATCTCGGGATCAAGCCAACGTCGACTCCTAGTTCGTCAAGGCCGGAGGTCTAGTTGCATGCCTCTGGTTTTTCTTTTGCCTCTTTTGCTCTTGTCGCCAAAGTAGTCTTTTGGCGACACGTATTTCCTTAGCTCCACTGTAGTGCCCTTGTAATTATTCCCAAGAGATTAATGAAGAACTCTATCTTTGCCTGTTTTTTTGATGTTGTTCTGTTTAAATTTCAGTTGATATTTGATAACTATACTCCAATTCCTACTCCTTCCAATGCTTCGCCTTCTTCCCGCGCGGAGAAAACTGTTACTGATGCTGCACCTGTCGATGATACCTTGTCGCAAGAATTGAATGATCTTCGACAACAACTTCAGTATGCGAAGAAGCAAACACTTGTGATGATGGAGCAGTCTCGTAAATCATCTGAAGCCGAAAAAGTTGCCCTTCAGCAAGTCCGCGAGGCTATGGCTGCTAAGGAGATTGCTGTTTCTGAAGCTGAAAAAGCGGTCACTCGAGAAAATTTCATGCTCGAGTTAATGAATGAAGCCAGTGCGGATATGTCGGGTATGTTTGTCTCGTCTTGTGATATCTTTCATCTTCATGCTATTGTCTTCTAAAGGTTGTCCCTTCGTTGTGTTGATAGGTGCCTTTATTGATGCTGCTGCCGAGGAAGAGAGGGTAAACACTAGGACAAACCTCCTTGTCAATCTTTCCTTGGACCATGGTTCTTTGTTTTGGGCCACTCCGGAGAGGACCCGCCAAATTACCGGATTTCAGGATCGTACCTCTCAAACCCGTGATTTCCTTCACTTCGTACCAAAACCTTATCCATGGTTTACAACTCCATGTTTCCTCGGAATGTCCCACCAAAAACTCTTCCCGAATTGATGGAAAGGTTCAAGGATGCTCGCAGTATCCATGATTTTGTCAAAGCACAACTGGTAGCTGGTGCCAGATTTGCCCTTATCATGCTCCAGATCTGCCACTCGAAGCTTGACCTTGCCCAAGTTGTCGAGAGGGTTCATCAAAAGGTAAAACGTCGGAGAGTTGGTGTTGATAGGATTAACACGAAGGTTACACCTATAGCCGAAGAAATGATTGAGGACCTTCTTCGGATGGATGCCGACTTTTTTGCCGATGGCCATTATGCCGATTTTCTTGGTGCTGCTCCCGAAGAAAACAGAGTTACTCTTGATGACATACTGAATCAAGACTAGTTATTTTCTTCTTGTAGAAATTTCTTCTTTGTAGTCCATAACTATATTGTAAAGCAACCATTATATTTCTATGTTTGTCTAGCCCCCGAGTGTTTCGGTGACTTTTTATATTTGTATATTTGCGAGGTTGTGGACCAAGGCATTTATATTTTGAAGGCAAATATGAGCCCCCGAGCTTTTACCGAGTACTATTTTGTATTTTTATTGACTCACGAGGTATTTGAATACCAAGGCAAGGTTTTTTCCTTCTTTCATCGATGAACTATATTGAAATTCGTCGGAGCGATGACTTTGGTCACGTTGATAAAGAAAAAGGTGATGTAGCCACTATCTTTATTATATTGCAGCACCGCGAGCCCGCCTCATTAAAAACCTTCTCCGGCCCCACTCGGTGCCCCGAAAAAGGAAAAGAGTGCGTCTGAAAACTCGCGGGCGTTTCAAGTACATTGAAGTTTTACAAGGACTATATTTCGACTCTAGGCGTAGAACCGCCCGAGTTGCGCCACGTTCCAGGGGTTTGGCTCCTCCACCCCCGTCTTCTTGTCCTTTATCCCGTATGCTCCTCCTCCGATTACTTCCGTGACGATGTAAGGGCCGAGCCATGGTGACTCGAGTTTTTCATGACTTTTTTGCGTGAGCCGAAGAACTAGGTCGCCCACCTGAAAAGATCTTGGCCGCAAACGTCGACTGTGGTAATTCTTCAAGTCCTGTTGATATTTGGTTACTCGAGACAATACTTCATCTCGAGCTTCATCAAGTGCATCCACATCATCTTCTAGCGCTTTTCTCGACGTTTCTTCGTCATACTCCGCGACACGTGGAGAGTTGTGCTCTATCTCGATTGGCAATACTGCTTCTGCTCCATGTACCAGAAAAATGGAGTTTCCCGTGTCGCCGTATTTGGAGTTGTTCGGATGCTCCATAACACACTTGGTAGTTCTTCAGTGCCGGTATGTCGAGCTTTTTCTAGTGGTCCTAACAAGCGCTTCTTGATGCCATTGCAGTATGATGCCATTGGCTTTCTCGACTTGCCCATTGGTTTGAGGATGTGCAACCGATGCAAAGTTCAGCTTGATACCCACCTCTTCGCAATAGTCTTTGAATTCATTGGACGTGAAGTTGCCGCCGTTGTCCGTGACGATGCCGTGGGGCACTCCAAATCTGAAGACGAGGTCTTTTATGAATTTTACCGCAGATGCTCCGTCCGGTGAATTTATCGGCTTCGCTTCTATCCACTTTGTGAATTTGTCGACAGCCTACTAGCATGTATTCCTTTCCTCCCGGCGACGATTTGTGTAACTTGCCTACCATGTCGAGTCCCCATTGTGCAAAGGGCCATGACAAAGGTATTGGTGCTAGCTCGCCGCCGGAGAGTGAGGTTTTGCGGCAAACCTTTGACACGCGTCGCAAGTTCGTACTATGTCCTTAGCGTCCTCTATTGCTGTCAACCAGGAGAATCCTGCCCGAAAAACCTTGGCTGCGATAGCTCGACTACTTGCGTGGTGGCCACATATTCCTTCATGTACGTCCTTTAGAATTATTCTTCCTTCTTCGGGTGTAACGCACCTTTGCAAGACGCCTGAAATACTTCGCTTATATAATTCTCCCTTAACCACCGTGAAAGCTTTGGAGCGTCGAATTACTCGCCTTGCCTCAACTCGGATCATCGGGTATTTCTTTCCTGAGGATATATGATATGTATGGCTGCATCCATGGTATCTGTATTACTAGGACCAGGTCTTGCTCCTCTTCTTCTTCCTCTTGCTTCTCCTTGATAGCCCCCGAGGGTTTCTTCTCCTTCTTTTTTGATTTTATCGTCTCAGTGGATCTCTCTGGTTATCTCCTCCCAAAATACACCTGGTGGGACCGCAAGGCACTCGCGACCCGATGTTTGCAAGAACGTCGGCTTCGTCGTTGCTCAATCTGCTAATATGATTTACTTCGCATCCATCGAACAATTTCTCGAGCTCATTGTACACCTCCTTGTATGCCATCATGCTATCATTGACCGCGTCACATTGGTTCATAACTTGCTGAGCTACCAACTGTGAGTCGCCAAAGATTTTTAGTCGAGTTGCTCCGCAGGCTTTCGCCATCTTCATCCCGTGTATGAGAGCCTCATATTCCGCTTCATTGTTAGATGCGTTAGGGAACGTCATCCGAAGGATGTACTTCAACTTGTCGCCTTCGGTGATATGAGTACTACTCCTGCGCCAGCCCCTTCTAGCCTCTTGGACCCATCGAAGTTCATAGTCCAGGTTCTCGATAAATCTGGGGTCCCGTATTTTGCAACTCCATCCACTCGCGATGAAGTCCGGTAGTATTTGCGACTTTATTGCTTTTCTTTTTTCGTACGTGATGTCCCGAGGGGAAAGTTCTATTCCCCAAAGGGAGACACGACCCGTGGCTTCCGGGTTGTTCAAGTATGTTTGACAAAGGAGCTTCATTGACCACTATGATCGGGTGTGCCGAAAAATAGTGACGCAATTTTCGTGCCGTCGTGAACACTCCATATGCTAGCTTTTGGTACCGAGGGTACCTTTGTTTTGAGGGCGACAAGACTTCGCTCACGAAGTATACCGGTCGCCGCACTCCATGGATTTTCCCTTCTTCTTCTCTTTCGACAACTAACACCGTGCTAACCACTTGGGGTGTAGCTGCAATATACAGCAGGAGAGGTTCCTTTTCCTTTGGAGCTACCAGGATTGGTGGTGTCGAGATTTTTCGCTTCAGATCCTCGAAAGCTCTATCGGCTTCTTCGTTCCACTGGAATTTATCTCCTTGTTTTATCAGCCGCATAAAATGGTAACGCTTTTTCTCCTAACCTCGGCGACGAATCTCGCTCAAAGCCGCGACTCGCCCAGCTAGTCGTCGTATTTCCTTCAACTTCGTTGGCTTCCTCATTGTTACTATGGCTTGTATTTTGTCGGGATTTGCTTCAATCCCTCTTGCTGAAACTAGAAACCCCGTAAGTTCTCCCGCCGGGACGCCAAAAGAACACTTCGTCGGGTTCAGCTTGAGGCAGAATTTGTCGAGGTTGTCAAAAGTTTCTTTGAGATCCTCGATCAGCGTTGTTCCCTTTTTTGATGTTATGACGACATCATCGATGTATACTTGCACGTTTTTCCCAATCCGTGTTGCTAAACACTTCGCATCATCCTCTCGATATGTTGCTCCCGCATTTTTTAGACCGAAGGGCATTGTCTTGTAGCAAAACACGCCGTAAGGTGTAATAAACGCTGTTTTGGCTTCATCATCTTCTTTTAATCTGATCTGGTTATAACCAGAGTATGCATCCAAAAAGGAAAGACGTTCACAACCCGCCGTGGAGTCGATAATTTGATCGATCCTTGGGAGGGGAAAGTGATCCTTAGGGCAATGTTTGTTGAGACACGTAAAGTCGACGCACATGCGAAGGACTCGTCGTGTTTTTCTTCGGCACCATCACCGGGTTAGCTACCCATGTGGCTTCGTAGATATCTCTCCGATAAAACCAGCTTCCTCTAGTCGATTTATTTCGATAGCATGGCTTTGCGGTTTGGTTCCGAAAAACGCCGCAAAGGTTGTTTGATTGGTTTCGCCGTTGGATCCAAATTTAGGTGGTGCTCGGCAAGTTCCCCGGGTACTCCCGGCATGTCAGCTGGACACCATGCGAAGATTTTCCAGCTCTCACGGAGGAACTCGACGAGCGCGCTTTCCTATGCGATATCCATGTTGTTTGCAATGGATGTCGTCTTTTTGGATCCGTCGGGTGAATCCGCACCTCCTTAGAATTTTTCTCTGTGTTGAAAGTTGATTCCTTGTTTGGCCTTCCGACGTCTGGCAGTACGTCGTAATCGGTCATGCTCTTCGACGCCAAGTATTCAGCTTGCATCCCGAAGGTTTCTGATAACCGATGGAAATCCTTGTCGCACTTATCTGCTAAGGCAAAACTCCCTTTGACCGTGATTGGTCCCTTGGGTCCAGTGCAATCTCCATAACAGTATGTATAGTGTGGTACTGCCATAAATCTAGCGTATGCTGGTCGTCCCAACAAAGCGTGGTACTGCGATGGAAAATCCACGACTTCAAACTCCAGCTTCTCGATTCTATAATTTTCTCGGGTTCCAAACTGAACGTCGAGGTTGATCTTCCCCAATGGGTAACTTGGTTTCTCCGGTGTGATTCCGTGGAACCTTGTGTCCGTTGGCTTCAGGTTTGCTAAGGATATGTTCATCTTCCTCAATGTATCCGCATACATGAGGTTTAAGCTGCTGCCACCATCTATGAATACTCGAGAAACGTCAAATCCCGCGATAACCGCCGGCAAAATGAGTGCCGACCGCCCCGGTCGAGGAACTTGCTGCGGGTGGTCCGCTATGGTGAAGCCGATGTCTTGCCCCGACCAATTGAGGTACTCAACCGTTGGTGGAGGCATTTTCTCTGCCATAAACACCCGTCGTGAGATTACTTTTTGAGCTCTATTAGATGGCCTTCCCTTCGAATCATCGACACTCGCTCCGTTGGAGTTAGGATCAACATAGGGTGGTGGTGCAAGTGCTGCCGCTATTCCGAGCCGGTGTTGATTGCCTTCCGTAATCGCGGGAGGTGGCGGTAGATGAACTTCGCTCCTAGGCTCCCGAGGGTTTCTCTCGTGCTGCTCGTGCGTGAGCGTTTTCGCACATCCGAACATTGCTTGGAAATTTCGACAATCTTTCCGCAGGTGTCCCGACCGTCTTTTCCCATTGCCGTCGAGGAAGAAGTGCATCCGGCACGGTCCGTTCAAGCATTTCTTCGGGAGACATAAAAGGTCGTGGAAACCTTGGCCCACTATTTTGCCTCGTTACGGGAGTCGTCCCTATTATCGCCTCGCTGCTCATTGCTTCTCCGATAATCGTCTCTGTTGCTTGCTCCCGTATTTGACCGAAATCCTCGCCGAAATTTGCCCCGGGGCGTCGTAATTCGGATACCGCCGAGGAAATCGTCGCCTCGTCCGATAATTTCGACCACGGTCCTCCTCTGGCGACCCGTGTCGTTTATTGTGGACAGCGTCTTCTCCGTCTGCCCATCTATTTGCTATCTCCATCAACGCGGATACTGTTTTTGGATTGGTCCTTCCCAAGTCCTCGACAAAATCTCCGCGCCTCGATTCCCGCGACAAACGCATCTATTGCTCTCTCGTCGATATATTTTCTCGCCGAGTTTTTTATGATGTTCCACCTTTGGATGTATTTTCTCATTGACTCATCCGGCTTTTGTCGACACGCCCTCAACTCTTCCAACGATGCAGGCTTCTTGCATGTGGATCTCGAAGTTCTTGACGAAAACGTCCTCGAAACTTTCCCAACTGCCGATGGATCCCGGCGGAAGTTTTTTGATCCAAGATCGTGCGGCTCCACTTAAGTGCACCTGAATACTTTGCATCGCTGTTGCTCTAGTTCCTCCAGTTAGCTTCACTGTCTCGAGGTAATCAATTAACCAGTCCTCCGGGTCTTGCAGGCCGTCGAACTTTTTGAAGTGATCGGGTAACTTGAATCCAGAGGGGACTCGAGTTTTTCGGACTCTTCTCGTGAAGCACGGTAGACCGCACATATCCTCGTCATTAAGCTCCGGGACCGCCGATGATCTCTTCTGCTTTGCCTTGCTCGTCGACCCTTGCTTGCACTCCCGTGTCTCTTGCTCCACTTGGTCCTTCCGGAGCTGCCGCCGTTACCGCTGCAGGTCGTGGACTATTTTGCCTTGCCGCTCCTTCGGGAGGCGTTGCTACGAACGCTGTCCCCATAGCTCCAACTCCTGCTAATGCCATGTTGTATAATGTTTCCCTTGGATCTCCTGGGGGTGGCTTGGATGCGAGGATGTAAGCTTGTGTCGCCATATACCCAGCTTTCCGGTGTCCTAGGGATAATATTTCCTCTTGTATCTATCGACATAAAGGACATGTCGAGGTTTTGAACCAAGTACTCTCTCGTCCGCTTCGGGTATGTGTTGTAGCCTTGATCTTCCTCTCGTTCCGAGCCTCCCCGTGGCTATCACCCGAAATTCTAGACTCGTCCACTTAGATCTGCCCTTCTCCCCGCCGGATGCGTAAGCTGCCGCCTTTCTCTTGTTCAACTCAGCCGTCTCGTTTTTCTATTTCTCGGCAGTTCGTGCGAGCATATATTGATAAGCTTGCGCTTCTTGAGCCGTAGCCGTTGTCGTCATTGGTTCTCGAACCATCTATGGCTTTTGCCGCTCTATCCCGAGCTGCTCGTGGAAGTTGGACTCTGACGCGTGGTGTGGGCCCGACATATTTAGTGCCCATACCTCTCCTTAGATCTGAGGGATCGACAAAAGGATTTCCCAATTGGTCGAAAGCCTCCGATGTTTCCTCTTGATCTTCGATAGCATAAATCTGATGATATTTTGTACTCGGATCTATGTTGGGTTCGGTGACATGATTGTTGAGATTGATGAAGACCTTGCCCACCGTGAGAGATTTGTCGACGAAGTCGTAATCGTCGACATCGCTTGAGCCATCGCTTATATATGAGTCCGCAGATGACCCAAACGATGCGTTGCCGAAGATCTTGGCGAGTTTCTCTCTTGCTCGATGCCGACGTAGCGTGTTGCCGAAGTTTCTTCTTCCGACTCGCTTGATGATGCATAGCTTGAAAATTCAGAATCGACCGCCGACGATCCCGACGAAATCGGAATTTCGACACGATACGATCCTTCCTTCTCGACGCGAAAGTGGAACCTTCCGAACGTCATCTCCAAGGGCTCCGCCATATACGCATATGCATCCAAACGGGAGGGTGGGTGAGGAACAAAATCAACAGGACCAGTAGCGATCTGTTTACCTCGATCCATAGTGTTGCTTCCGGTTGACGATGTCGAAGATCTTGAACGTGCCATCGAGATCGGATCCTTACGCCTCTAATTCCCACGGACGGCGCCAATTGACAAGGGATTAACTTGTCAATGCCTATGGATTGTAGGCTAGGGTTTAGTTAGAAGTAGAGGGCAAGTAGATCTCGAAGGTTTCAGCCGAAAAGTACTCGACGAATATGAAAACTAGGGTTTGCGTACAATGATTCGATGATCTTCTCGTCCCTCGACCCCCCTTTATATAGGTGGAGTCGAGGGATTCGTGCTATACAAGGATTACGTAGTCCGGAACGGTTTCTAACTCATCCCGCCGTATTACAAATAACACTTCCTATTACAACTCTATCTTTTCCTTAAATACATCTTGGGCTCTCGAGTCTTCTTATTCTTCGGGTAGTGGGCCTTCAATAAACCCCGGGTACTATATTAGGCAGGCCCATTTGGGATGCCTATGTCACCATGTCAGCCGAGCCAACTTCGACATTGTTCCAAATGTAAAGTTGTTGACCGTTTTAAAAAAAGGGTCAGATTTTAAAGAAATTAAAATTGTTCCCAGTGGGGAAAAAGTTCCAAATTAAAAATTGTTCACACGGCAATAAAGTTTCAAAAACGGTAGGTTTAAAAAATTGTTCATGATTATAAATTATTCAAATTCAAAAAATGGTTCACCTGGTTAAATTGTTTCACGCGGGTAAAAATTATTCAAATGAAAAAATGGCCCATATTCGGAAAATGGTTCACCGGGTGAAAGGACGAGATGTCGCCTAGACGAAGGGGGTTGAATAGGCGTTTTAAAAACTATTACGAACTTGGCTTGTAAGAATGCAGAAATTAAACTAACATTTATTTTACAAGTATAAAACCTAAATATGCTAGGCTCAATTAAGTGCAACAACAACAATGTAGATAAACAAGATATGCACAAGATATATATAGCACAAGTGATAGCAAGATATAAGTACTTCTAGCACGATGGCTATCACAAGGAAAATAAACTCGGGTATAGAGATAACCAAAGCACGCGGAGATGCAGATGTATTCATGTGTTCCCCCACATAAGGTGAGGTACGTCACGTTGGAAAGATGCGGGCTTCCATGAAGGTCTCCCGAATACCACAAAGGCTCACTTTTTTCTCCAAGCCAATACCACGAAGGATAAAGGTGTTTCCCTTATAGTTAGCTTTTCCTCCACTCTAGAGATGGCAAGCTCCACAACCAATTCACAAGCTCCACGAAGGAGAAGCACATGCCTCTTCACAAACTTCCACGAAGAAGTCACTGGAGAACCAACCGCCAAGCCAACTAGGAGCAGTGGCGAAGGACGAAAAACAATTAAGGTCGGGTGAACTTTAAAACATAAAAAGAGGTAAAAGTACAAAATAGTATCTACATATTAATATTTTATATGATATTAAGCATATTCACTCGGTACTATGGTAATAGCAACATATTCAAATATCATTAGAACCTACAAAGCGTACCGATAACGAAGTTGTAATGTTGTCTGGGGTGTCGCATCCCTCGTTGGAGGCATTATGGGGCCTCTTGTATCATTGATGGCGACGTCTGTGTCGTCACCCTTCATGGGGGCATCATCTTTGGAGACATTCGTCGGCTGGACAGATGTGTGGATGGCTTGGAGGCTGGGCATTCGTCTCCGCGTATTTCTCGCGTGTATACCAAGGTGGAGCGGCGTGTCATCTACCATCTACAACGACGAGTCTCGGTGGCATGGTGCATCGGGGTCTTGGCGTGGCCCGTGTGTGACGATGGAAGCATGCATGGAGGTGGCGCTGTTTGGTGTTCTGGTGGAGTTGATGGCAGGAAGGGTGAGGTTTATGCGGATATTTACACTCATGATTGATCGGAGGTTTGATGAAGGAGATGACATTTGTAGCATGTGTATGATACTCGTTAAGAATCTGCTAGACCGGATGAGCGCCCCCGTTTCGCTTAGAGGATGTCTCCAGATATGCGATGTTCCCAGTTTCTAGTTGATGATGGGTTTTTTGCTTTTCAGGGCACAAGCCCCTGTTGGCATTGTGTGTTGTGTGGGCATTGTGTGTTGTGTGGTGCCTTCGGATTTTCTAGTGTATGATCTTTGTTTAACCTTTGTTCAATAAAATAATAAAGAATATCCTATGCATCTATCCATGTAGAAGCTGGACCATACACTAGGGTTTCTATATTTTCTATGCGGACTGAAAATTTGTGTTCAATCACAAGCAATTCCGTTTGGAGTTCATAGCAAACAATCGAGCATGCTGGCCTACACATCGCCTCTCTAAATATCCCGCTGCTGAAATTTTCCATGGAAAAAATGACTACTATACATATATTCGTATCCCTGCATTCCTTTCAACGAAGGTCCATTATACATCAAGAATCGTGAGGATACACCCCTAAATTCATCATTCAGAAGGAATCAGTGTCCACTATACATATATTCGTATCCCTGCATTCCTTTCAACGATGATAATTCAGTTTATGAAAACGACAACACATACTAGTATCATCTTCTTGAGAACAACTTGTGATATATACTAGACGATGATCCGACGTTATAGAAGTGTTTGGAGGCCGAGCCCCCACGCTATAAGAAGAGTTGCTATCAGCGGCACCGGTGGCCGCGCCGGAACACCCGCCGCTGTCTGGAACATGAGCTGGCCGCCATGGATATCGTAGGTCATCGTCTTTCCCGCCTGCAGCAGGCTGCCCAGGACGGATACGTCGGTCGATGGCAGTATGGACATGCACGTCTGCCCATCGGGGAGGTCGAAGAAGTAGTTGTTCACCGTGAGCTCCATCGTGGCGTCGGCACCGTCGAAGACCAGCGCGAGCGTGGGAACCTTGGCGTTGGCAAAGTACTGCGTAAGGAAGCACAGGTGGTAGAGGTCGCCGGGGGTGTCCACCGGAATCACGCCTTGTGACTGGATCTTGCTGACGAGCTCGCGCCTGAGGGCGTTGTACGCAGCCTCTTTGAGGTAGGTGACCGGCAGGGTTGTGCTCATGTACACCCCGCCGGAGCCGTCTGCCTGGGCGTCGAAGGTCCCCGCCGGGATGCTGGTCAGGGGCTTGCCGTCTACGAGCAGGCCGGTTAGCTTGACGTAGTAGTAAGGGTTCTGGTTGGCGGTGGGCGCGAGCAGCGGCGTGCTTTGACTCTTGGGGCGGCTGCCCACCGCGGCGGGCGCGACATCTTCGTCCCAGTTCCAGCTGACGAAGTTGTAACCGGTGTCATCGGGCGCGATGAAGTAGGAGAAACTGGTGATCTGGAGCTGGGTCACAAGGGAGAGAGCCCCCCTGTTGAAGCCGAGGAAGCCGGAGGAGCCGGCGAGGTCCGGCAACGTAATGTCGTCGCTGCAGCCGAACACGATACCGGCGACGGACGCCGTGTCGAAGTTGAACGTTTCGTTGGCGAGGTAGCCGGAGGTGTACCAGGTGGGCTTCATAGCGTCGGCCGCGTAGAAATCTAGTTCATACCTGCAGGCTGGGTATTGGGAGTTGCACTTGGGCTGGACGCCAGGGACCACCATCTGGCAGTACTGGGTGTCACAGCCAACGTAGCGGCTCAAGTCGGGCATGAAGGTTGTCGTGTCCAGCGGCGTGTACCTGAGGCACGAGGTGGCGGGGCAAGAGCCGCACTGCACCCAGATGAGCTCGCTGGTGATGTCCATGATGACGGGGATCTGCTGGGGAGATGTCCCGACGGAGAGCTCGAAGATGAAGGCGCCGTACGTGTCCGCCGCCGAGCTGCCCAGCTGGTCGTCGTTGGTGCGCCGGCCTGAGAAGTCCGTGACGCCCTGCTGCGCCCTGTCTTTTAGGAATTCTTTGGCGGAACGGTTGATGATTGAACGGACCGCTTTGGTGTTGAATCTGCCCGGCCGGACCACCGCCGACGACGAGAACGGGGGCGCTACGAGAAGGAGGAGCAGGAGGAGGAGTGATGAACCAGCGGCCATTGCTACCATCAATGCCACTGCCACACCTGTATGCCTGAACTTATGTACTGACTCGGCAGCTCCCTAGCTGGGTACCCCTACTAATATGCCAACATCTTGATATTTCCATTTCCCATCGTTTCTCTTTCTATCAATATTAAGTGGATGCGATTCTACACTGGCGTACAGCCGTAATTCATGAGGTGGTAGCCACTCGATCGTGCATAAGCTATCAGCACGTCAATTCTTTGTCCAAATATAGGGGATTTCTTTTAAAATTCTGTTCTGAAAAGTCAAATTTAATTACAGTGAAAAGTTAACTTGCTCTATTTCATCTCCTAGAGAAGTACAGGCCACTAATTAATTTGAAGTCCAGCTTCTCGAAATCTACTCATTAGACCCATAGGAAAATCTCAAAACACTCAATATCACCTCATTACCAAAATCCATAATCCTTTCACTTTTGAGGTGCCATTCGAGCTCCACTAGGGTGAGCATTTTCTCGTCTGCCACATCGTCTCCCTTTGATTCTTGGCTAGGGCAGTCGTCATCTTCTGCAACACAAGAATGATACCGCAACGATGTACGTCTTGTTTCGAAGAACAAAAAGATGAGTCTCTCCTTGGCGACTGACAAATGATACCGTCACGAGGTTAGTCTTGTATCGACGCCACCGAGGGTCACTTCTCCTGCCCGTTTCCCTTCCTTGATCTTCTCTAACCTCTAGGCATTGGACTAGCATCCACCTTCGTCAACACGCACTATCATGTACGAAGTTTCAACATTTTTAGGCTGTGAATTGTTTGTTTGTTTGCTTGTAATTGTGTTTGTATATTGTTGTCCGTAGCACATTATATCAGTCGGCTGTTTGAGATTTTATTAGTTTAAAGCTAGAGAGTTGGAGTGTCTCTTGTATAATTAGAGGGTTGTATATATGATTTTACTCGATAAGAAGAGGGGAGAGTTGTATGAGTATGTATAGTATCATGGACTTTTTAGAGGCTTTATTAATTTATAATGTGAACCTTGAGTGAGAGCGTTGTACTTGAATTGAGTACAATAAAGAGAGGGCCTTGACAGTAATATTTGTTTTTAGATGAAAGCCTCAAAGAGCCCGTGTTTAAATTAATAAAACTCCGAACGGCCGCCTGCACAGACATGAGACAACAAAACTTCATAGAAGAGAGAAGAATAACACCTATACCCTAAAAGAACGACCACAACAAGCTAAACATGAAAGAAATGTTGTCTGTGGCTTGAGATGTTCATCCTTCTTTAAATCTTTATCAATAAGGTTTAGCTGGATCCAACCCCTATCATCACCGGAAACATGCTGAAACCATCTTTCTGAGCACACTACCACCAAGAGAAACCAAGGGAACCGACGTGGACGAGGTTCCTAGAGCAACGCCTCTAGGAGCTGACAACACTTGAATGTCGTTGAGAATCTTGATTTTCATAAGGAGACCCAAGGCCATGATGCAGATAGGAGATAAGACTCCACGGGAATGCCTCCATGGAAGGGAATGGCGTGCAAGTGAGTCATCACCATCGGAACCAGAAGAACCGAGCTAGGATTTTATCTTGACCTATCTGCCATTCCCATCGTGGACATTACAAATGTGAAACCCGAAAACTGGAGCACCACCATGGAGTTGGTAAGAAATTAGAGACCAGCACAACTTCCTTCACTCGGGTTCTGGATGTTGAACATGAGAGTGATACTTCTGGCTACGAATTGTTCCTCAACAACGAAAGGGCCACCGAGAGCACATGGGGATGAGAGGAGGGGTACATGAGACCTCTGCTCCTGCCCCAACGACAATGGGAGTTGCCCAAGAGAGCTCCTGCACTATTCTCCTTCACCATTAGAACGATAAGTCAGCCACTCCTGGCCAGTGATCAACTCACCTGGAATAAGAAGAACTCACTCTATCTCCATGTTAGCTACAAACATCATAGCACCCACCGACCTCAAACCCTGTAGGATGCACAAGCACCATAGGCCCGTCGGTCGCACGGTATCCCTCGGGCACATATCTGGTAACATCAGGATCCAGACCACCACCAATGTCCAATAAGGTTGCCATGCCATGGGACGAAGCTCTGATCCAAAATGCCCTCGCCCTAGATCTCGTGCAAGGTTGAGCCTCGGGAGCCCATACTCCAGTATCGGCACCACAAGGCCAGGGGTAGCCAGAACACCAACGGGAGTCCCAGCTACCTGCATCAGGCGGAGGGGAACCAATTGACCTTGTCATGATCGAGGTCATCTTCTTCCGCCCGCCCGTAGGCGATCATGCGTAGCCGAAGGCGCCATCCACCGAAGCGACACCGAAGCCATCAGAACATGCGTTGATGGAGAGTGCGGGCGAGAGGGTTCGCAATCAGCCAAACAAGATGTCTCTATTGTTGTCATCCGCCGCATGGTCTTTGCCGGCGACATCCATCGGTGACGGCGGGAGGAGAGGAGCTTGGAAGGGGTTGTTCGAAAGGAATGGATCCGATGTGTAATAACCCAGAACATAGGAACAACGAAGGGTAGATTTAGAAATGGGATGTGCATTTCATCGCAAAACGGGGGAAATTTTCGCGCCTTATTGCAACTAAACCTAAGAGGGATCGAGGTTCTCTCTCATTTTGCATCTAGGGTTAGGCAATGTGAGTTAGGGAAATTTCGACATGATCTCTTTTGTAACTTGTTACTTTGGGGAATGTTTGCATTTGATAAGTGTTAAACATCTAAATATAAACATCACACAATATAAACAATGAATTTAAAATTCAAACTCAAGATACAAATTCAAATCATTTTGAATTTCAAAGTAAATATCAAATACAATATTTAATCAAGAATATACACATTACATAATACAAAAGCTCATAAACCAAAAACTTGAGCTTTATTGATATACAACACAATTACAAAGTCTTTACAATATTCTTGATACAAGAATTGATAAATAATAAACAGAAATGAAAATGAAGATTACAAATTGCTCCTATAACTAAAACCTAAACTAAATGCTTGAAGAACATATTCTGGTCATATTCAACTTCAAAACCTGCAAAACAAATCACAAACACTAGCCAGAATATAAGTGTTAGCTCAAGATTTAGTTTAGACAGTTAGCAAATGACACAATCTTCAGTTTTGGACAGAACCAAGTCACAAGACACTTGTGCTTGTCCAAAACCAGGGACAAGCACAAGATAGGATCAAGCAGCAGACCAAAACCGAGCAAGCTGCAGGGGGCTCAAGTTTCAAGCATATGAGAGCACACAGCTCAAGTGTGTTAGGCAAGCAACAAGCAAGGCCATGCAAAAGCATAGTCACCAAGCATGCCAGGCTTGTGTGTCAATGCAGGGAAAGAAGTAGGGATCATATAAAAGGAGCACAAACCCTAGAAACCAGAACCAGTCGACCAGATAGGATTCACCAGGTAAGGGTGAAGCAAGAACAAGCTTAGTTCATCCAGTTCATAACCAAGAACAGAAACCAACACAACCAACTTAGCCACCAGGAATCATGGTGACCTGAGAAGATCAACCAGAATCTGGAGGTGAAGGGCTGTGAACGAAAACCCCAAGTCTACATCAACCAAATATTTCATACTAGGAGCCGGAACAAGGTATACCAAGTTCCCGGACAGATCCAATGGATTTGATCCATCATATATGCATGAAATAAGCATGGGAATGAGCAGATGCTCATATGGGTAGATCATCACTTGGTTTTCACCAAGGATTACCGCCACCAAAAGCTACTAAAACAGAAACCATCCAGATACAAATCATGTGCACAGAGGCTAGAAAGCATGCACAGATACACACTAGCAAGATCACATGCACAGATAGCACCAGTAGATAGCATAGAATAGCAGCTAGTATAGACTACACAGAAAATCCTAGGTACATAACCATCAGAAACCCTAGATTTCTTCACAGGCAAGCATATTGGCATTCATACTTACTATGATCCCCTAATATGCAAGCAAAGTTGAGTAGCCAACAAGATCCAACCACTTGGTGAGCAACCAACACAGAGCAAGGCTACCGAGGTCACATCACACTTAGCACCAAATAAGAGCAAGCCAAATAGACCACATCACTATCCAGAAATGGATTCAGAGTTTGATTGCTTGTAAAAGAATCATGAACAACAAACTCATATACAAGCAAGACATTTAAATCATCACTACATAAGCAGTTCATCAGAATTAAGTAATCTAAGCATGAATTTATCACAGATCCATGCTAAGCATGACAGTAGCATACTGTTAAGCAACACAATTTAATTCATAGCCACTAGAGCAAGTCTAGATAGCTAGAAATAAGCCACAGAGCAAGTAAGCAACAGCACAGTGATGCTTGAGCATCAGCATCACCAAATAAGTGAACCATATAACCACAATGTTAGCCAGTAAGCAATCACTGACAAACAATTGATCAAATTGATCAATCATAGCAAGCCAAGCTACACAGAGAGATTTGCCAACAAGCAAGAAATGATCCAATGGATCATTGGATTGCAGAATTAGTACTGAATCATATCACAGTGCACCTCCGGCACACACACAAGTGTCACGGATGCATCACAAGTGCACCTAGACAAGCAAGCATGATAGACCAAGTGAGCATAAGCAAGTCATAACCAATCATAGCATGGCATAGATAGCTCTTGAACAAGCACAAGAGAGCATGGTAAGTGTAGATAATGCTAGGGGTAGCAACAAGGCAAGCATAGCATGAACAAGCAAGCAAAGCAAAGCATGTGCCAGCATCAGAAATGGCAATTGGGCCATGAACTTGCAAGAAATCGAAGCACAAGAAGATTGCACAAGAATAGCATGGCTCTAGATGGTCACAAGACCACCGTAGAGCAACAGATCATGAGGAGGAAGAAGGACAGTGGCAAGGGAGGCGCACGAAGAGAAAGAGGGGAGCAGAGGAACTTACCCACGCTCGGAGGCGTAGGCTATGGCATGGCGAGGCGCAGGCTCGCGCGGCCATAGCAGCCGCAAAGCCGGGAAGGCGCCGGCGTTACGCCGACGAACACCACCACAAGAAGACAAAGCATGGAGACGACGGCACGTGCGCCGCAAGCAAGCACCCGCGCCGGGTCGGTCTCGGAGGCGCACACGTCGACGACGAAGGCGAGAGCTCATCGGAGACCGCCGGATCGCCCATGGCGATTCTCCAGGAGATCCGGATCGAGGCGATTCGCCAGAGAGGACGAGAGGAGAGAAACGGCTCTGGACAGGATCGATAGATCTGCTCGAGGCGGTTCTAGATCGGTAGGTGGCCACGGCGGAGGAGGCCGGTGATGGCCGGAGCAGGGCGGCGGCCATGGCGGCGACGCCATCGCCTTAGGGTCGCCAGAGATTAGGGTTAGACGAGTGAGAAGAGGGCCGAGTGAGAGTGAGAGTGGTGGGCCGTTTCGGCGCCACCAAACCCAAAAGGGGGCCAGCCTATTTGGGCCGTCCCTGGGTTAGTCTATTGGGCTGGGCCCAATATGAGTCCAAGGGGTATTTTGGTCTTTTTCTAATTAATAAAAGATCAAAACTTTACCAAACTTTAATAAATCATAAACAACTCTAAAAATCCAATAAAAATTGGATTTATGAATGAAAAATAAATCTTAACCAGAAATAAAATATGAAATGGAATTTATGAAACAAATTCAAAATTATGAATTTTCAGAATTTAAATAATCACTTGGAATTTTCAATTATTATTTCCTTGTATTTAAAATTCAAGGAAAAATCTCACATAAGTTCAAAAACTTATTTTCAAACATTTCAAAATGAGATTCTATTATTCCAAGTCATTTCTTTTGAACAAGAGAATTTTTCCTGTAAAACTACTATATTCCCTTTTATTCCAAAAACTATAGAGGTAACTCTATAATTTCAAATTATTTTGGAATGACTAAGGTAATTACCAAGTAAAATCATGTTACTTTGAATTGTTGTACTTTGTGTGAATTACAATGATTAATACTTTTAAATCAATTGTAAATTACCGTCAAAGACATAAATCTTAAATACAACCCTAAATTGTAATAACTCAATGGGGTAAAGAGATTCAACATAAAATAATACATCCATGATTGCATTATTTGGATTTTTATAACATTGTCCTTACCGGACAATGATGCTTCTTACGTAACCCGAGGTCCAGGTTCCATCAACCGCATTGAACCGCACTATCTCGCAGTCCACGTGCAAGTTCACCCTTGCTCATGTCAACTTGATTATTTTTACTACTTTTAATGCAAAGCTATATACTTATCATTCCCGCATCGCAAATGAAATGTTAATTTCCAACTATGAATATGACTATGTGGCTGGCAATGGAACCATGGTATGTGTTGATATGGTGGAGGTTCCATTGCAATGGGTTATATCACCCTAGCATTAAATTACCAATGCCGTCCAGCGATTCTAGCGCCGTACAAACCGCGTTGACCATGAGATCTATAATGGCTCTGGGAAGCCAGCCGTATCTTTTCCCTTCGCACGCCAACGGATTGGTAGAGCCGGCGGGTGTTGGAGGCACTCGCCGTAGGTTGGGATAGCCTTTTAAATCCCCATCCATTAGTGATGATGGCTCTACGATCTATGAAGGATTGTCCAAAGTACACCATGAGTAAAGCCGTATTATCTGGGGAAGTCTACCGGAGGTGTGCGGGTGGACAAAAGGGTGGGTTTGCAGTCGCGGAGAAGGCGGTGTGGGCTTGGATCTTTATACCTGGCCTCACACCAAAGGAAGTGTGAACGGGGGCAAGTCCTCGCGGATGGCAAAAAGGGTGAGATCTCTTGTGGGAAAAGTAACGCACCTCTCGCAGAGTGTATCAAATTGTGGCCGTCACTCCTTGTTCCGGAAGGGAACCGCGAACGCGGCAGAAAGGAACTCCACGAAGTTCTGGTCAACCCGTGAAGACCGACGGGCATAGTTTTCATAATAAAAGCAACCTTTTGAAGAAATGTTTTCAAAACATGCATTGACTCGCGATTTCCCGATCAATGGTCGTAGCTAGTGCATCAAACACCTTTTATTCTTTTAGAACTTGCCGAGTACCTCCGTACTCACTTTCTTTCGACACCCTTGCTAGACCGTGATCCCGAAGTGGAGGCTATCAACGATGGGGCACCGGAAGGAAGCTACGAGCTGGTCTACGAAGAACCCGATCTTACCGGCGGAGGGAAGGCGTAGACTATGGGATAGTCTACGGACTCGCATGACACGGAGGTGGAGGAGTAGTGACATACCTTAGTATCATAGAGCCGAGCAACGTAGAACTTACCTAAATAAGTTGTTGAGCTCTTTTCATCTTTAGTATAAGTTGTAATGGTACTTTAGTAGTCTCTTAGGGTGTTCTCATAGGACTCGTGAGAATACCAACTTGTAAGACAATGTTTGTAATAAAGTATGGAGTGTTATGACCCGCAATGTTTCGTTGTACCACTCTGAGGGATATGGCAATTTGTGAGGAAGCCCCTTCACAAAGATCATATCAACGACTTGTATACTACAACATGCAGTGGTATGCGGGGTCACCGCAGCTGGTATCAGAGCAAATGTTGCGACCTTAGGTTGGAAAAACCTAGTATAGGGAAGAAACCGGTAGGAGTCTAGTAGAAATAGTAAAGGATTCTCTAGAAATATGGTGGTTATTCACTTGAGAATAGCAAAACCATATATTTTAGTGCGATAATTCTTTATTATAGCTATTATGATGCATTATCACTACTAATATTCTCGCTTTTGTATACAGCCATAATGGCGAACACTTTTCCCAAGAGGACTTTGAGGAAAGTTGAGGGTTGGCTTGGTGATTATGATGGACCAATAACAGCTCTCCCGTGTGGGATGTCGAAGGAACTTCATTGCGATCCACGTGATACCTGTTATCAAGTATACTTACTATGATGGGGAAATCCTAGCCAAGTGCAGAGTATCGGTCCAACTACCGGAAAACCGCTAATGAGCCGTATAATGCCATACGGAGAAGCCAAAACTATCACCACAGACCTACCATATGGGCCTATTCAAGGCAATCCTTGAGATAAGGCAGCACAAGTCAAGTAGAACTCCTATGTTCGGAGTTTTCTCATATACCTCATGCCGAGGAAGATGAGGATCCCACTCTTAATCATTTGGTGTTAGCCCACGTAAGTCCTGAAGCCGCAAAGACAAAGCACATGGATAGTCGTAAGTCTTTATTGACCACGATGTATCTTTTACACATGAAGATGAGAGGTGAGATTGACCACATGCTAGCTGAGTTCACGGACCCCGATAAAGTCCAAACTCGGATGCATGACTTGAGGGCACAACCACAACATACTACACCCTTCTTTAACCCGCATAGAGTGATGTAGATTTGAGTGACCAAGTGGTTCAAGAGAAATCTACCTACAAGAGACCCACTTACACCTAACTTTGTTCCGCACTATCCACATGTGTCAAGCATCGTATGATACCGGATATGGGGGAGACCATTCATGGAACATAAATTGCTCGGAGTCACCGATTGAAAACTCGACGGGTTGGCGTTTCGGGAACCTTTCGGTGATGAGGAGGAGCCAATTCCATGTGATACCGGAGATGAGAGTGATGCGGTTAACCCAAATGTTAACCAACACTACGAGCAGGAAGAGAAAGGTACCGATTCCATTTCTTTAGATTTGGAGATGGGTATATCTAAACCATCGCAAGACGAAGTAGGTGAGAGTTCCGGAACAAAGAAAAAGAAGAAGAAGAAGATGAGGGGTCAAGTGAATAGGAATCCTCCATGGATGACCGGAGAAGAGGCATCGTATTCCACCGGGGATATGTATGAGTCTTTATCTAGTTACTTTGGAATGACAGATCTCCGTCTCGGCACTTCGTCCGATTCAGATTACATACCTACCGGAAGGACCTTTGTTCCGGACGGTGTTCGAAGACTAGTCGCCGTACCGGTTGGACCCCGGGATGTACGCGGAGGCGAATGAAGACGATGAGGAGTAGAGCTCCAAGGAAGAATAAAGTAATCTAGGTGGTATTGTAATAGAACGTATTTTAAATTCCCGTTGGCTTGGGCTTGGAGCCAAATAAGTGGTTTATATGTACCACATGTAATATAAGTTTGTGAGTGTGTTATGTATTATACGGTGTATATACATAATAAATGTTTGTTTTGGATTTGCTTCTTGATTTCATTGTGTGACTAGTTTCGGGCAATGAGTTGAGCTCGTAAAACATTCGCATGGTGTAATTATGAGTAATCGCTCTTTGTTACAGGACTAGGGGGAAATGGCGTTAGTAGAAACCGAAGAGGCTCGCAGAGAGCGGGAAGAAAGAGAAAAAGAGGAGGCAGATGCGAGCAACTAGAGCAGTAAAACGCACCACCACCACCACACCCAATGTTGCACCCGGACTTCCAACAAGATATGAGGTCAATGGAGGAAGACAGAAGGCGTTACTGTGAAAGTCGAGCAAGAATATGCAGGATTTCTTTACCCATGTCATCAATGATAGGGGTAATGAAGGCAAGGGAGTAACACTATCGGACTTCCAAAATGCAAGACCACTACCATTCACATCAGCTCCAGTAACCAATGGACGCCGAAGATTGGCTTATGGATACCGAACGGAAATTGAAGACCGTTGGTTGCAACGATGAGGAGAAGATCGGATATACCACTTATCCGTTGTCGTGACCAGCAAGCATCATGGTGGGAGAACCTTGTAGCAAAGACACCCTCCGGATAAGGTATTCACCCGGGAGGAGTTTAAGAAGAAGTTTCGGGATGCTCATGTTCCGGACAGCGTGGTGGAGCCGAAGAAGAGGGAGTTTGAAGAATCGAGACTGAATACCGCACCAATCATGCAAGATGTTCGGGATTTCAATAGGTTATCCAGATATGCACCTGAAGATGTAGATACAGAGGAAAAGCGGAAGAAGCGGTTCATGAAAGGCATGAATCCATACATGAAGATGCAACCGAGGTTGGCAAGAACTCGCCGAATTCCGAGAACCGATTGACTCGGCAATCACTTTCGAGGATGACTACAGTGCAAGTCCAGGAGGACAGGAGGAAGAGGGCTCGTATAGAACCAAGGAAGTACCCAATCAGTAAACCAACACCTGATCGAAGTTTCAAACCTCGATACAGACCTACTACCGGTAATCAATACAACCGAGGAGGTCAGAGTCAGAATCCAATCACCAAATCATCCGCAACAATTGTGGCCTAAAGGGTCATTTGCGTAAGGATTGTCGAAAACCCGTAATCATTTGCTATGGTTGTGGGAAGGAAGGACACATTAAGCCGGAGTGTCCAAACAAGTCGTCTTGGAGTGGACAAGAGCTCTGGAGGACGAGGTGGCAACAACAACAACAACAACAACAATAACAACAACCGCAACTACAACAACAACAACAATAAGAGGGGAAAGCCTTATGGAAAGCTGAATTGCACATCTTTGGAACAAGCGGAAGAATCGGATCAAACAGTCTTAGGTACGCTAAGCATTCTTACTCATCCTGGCAAAGTATTATTTGATACTGGAGCAACCACATCATTTCTTGCATTGGAGTTTGTGGAAAAATTCGGGCTTAGATGTTCTAAGTTAGAAACCCCTATAACCGTCCTATCCGCGGGGGAACGATCTTAGTGACCCACGTGAAAGAAGCACAAGTCCTAACCATATGTGACCGTGTGTATTTCGCGGACCTATTAATCATACCCATGAAGGACATATCGATCATCTTAGGGATGGATTGGTTGACCGAAAATGGAGCGGTGATTAACTCGTGGAGACAAAACAAGATCACTTCGCGACTCCATCGGAGGTAGAATTGTGTTCCAAGGAGATAAGTACAATGAATTAGAGATTGGATTGGAACTCAACAGCACTCGAAGGAAGTGAGAATTGAAGATATTCCTGTAGTGAATGAATTTAAGGATGTATTTCCTAAGGAACTACCGGGAATGCCACCCGATAGAGAGATAGAATTCACAATCGACTCCGATTCCAGGCACAAGCACCAATAGCACAACCACCATATAAGATGGGGCCAAAGGAGTTAGTGGAACCGAAAGCTCGGATAGATGAACTGGAACGAAGGGATTTATTCAAGAAAGTGTGTCACCATGGGGTACACCAGCTTATTTTTGTGGATAAAAGAGATGGAGGAAAGAGAATGTGTGGAGATTATAGAAATTTGAACAATGTAACTATCAAGAACAAGTATCCTTTACCTAGAATTCAAGATCTTTTTGATCAAGTTCAAGGAGCAGGAGTCTTCTCGAAGATAGATTTAAGGTCGGGATACCATCAAATCAAGATCAAGAAGGAAGATGTACCAAAAACAAGCATTCGTATCAAGGTATGGACACCATGAATACTTGGTTGTACCATTTGGACTAACAAATGCACCAGCAATTTTCATGAATTTGATGAACAAGATATTCATGAAGTACTTGGACAAGTTTGTGATAGTGTTCATAGATGATATTTTAATCTATTCCAAAGATAAAGAAGAACATGCCAAACATTTGAAGATAGTTCTGCAAACTTTGAGAGAACATCAGCTATATGCGAAGTTCAGCAAGTGCAAATTTTGGTTAGATAGCGTTGAATTTCTTGGACATGTCATAACCAAAGAAGGCATAGCGGTGAATCCAAGCAAGGTTCAGTCCGTACTGGAATGGAAATCACCTAAAAATGCTAAGGAGATACGAGGATTTCTTGGTATGGCGAGGCTATTATCGGAGATTCATAGAGGGATTTTCGAAGATTGCAAGACCAATGACCAAGTTACTCAAGAAAAATACTCCATTTGTGTGGATCGATGAGTGTGAAGCCGCCTTCCAAACACTCAAGGATAAGTTAACCACAAGCACCGGTGTTAGCAGGTCCTCGAACCTCGGAAAGGATTACACGGTGTATTGTGATGCTTCCAAGAATGGACTTGGATGTGTTCTTATGCAAGATCGGAAGGTAATAGCTTATGGATCAAGACAAGCTTGAAACCACATGAACACAACTACCCAAGACATGATCTCGAGTTAGCGGCAGTTGTGTATGCTTTGAAGAGTTGGAGACAATTTCTATATGGATCCAAGTGTGAGTTATACACTGATCACAAAAGTTTGAAGTATTTCTTCACCCATAAAGAATTAAACATGAGACAGAAGAGATGGTTGGAGTTGATTAAGGATTACGACCTTAAGATCAACTATACACCAGGCAAGGCTAATGTAGTAGCAGATGCCCTAAGTAGGAAAAGTACGGAGAATCAACCTACGGAATGGGAGATTCCAAAGGAACTTCGAAGGAGTTAGAAGATGCTCGGATCTTGTTTATTCAAGGTGATGCCAAAGGAAGTATAGCAACCATGAGGATTATGGATGAGATGTACTCGGATTTGAAATATGAGATTATCCGGAAGCAAGCGGATGATTTGTTCATCCAAGAGGAAATCAAGAGGATTGGAGAAGGAAAACCATCGGAATTCCATCTAGGGGATTTTGATTCATTATATTTCCAGAAAAGGATCTGTGTACCAGATGATCCACAAGTGAAGTCAATCATATTAAAAGAAGCACATGAAACCCCTTATTCCATACATCCAGGAAGTACCAAGATGTATATGGATTTGAAGGAGATGTTCTGGTGGAACAACATGAAAAGAGAAATAGCACAATATGTCTCGGAATGTCATACATGTCAACGAGTGAAGGCGAGAACATCGAAGTCCCGCGGGATTACTCAAACCACTAGAGATACCGGAATGGAAATGGGATGAAATCGGAATGGATTTTGTTACTCGGTTTACCAATGACTAGTAAGAGGAAGGATATGATATGGGTAATAGTGGATAGACTTACCAAGAGCGCTCATTTCATAGCCGTAAACACAAAAGATACTCGCGAGAAAAGCTTGTGGATATTTATGTGAAGGAAAGTGTGAGTAAACATGGAGTACCAAAGAAGATAGTCTCATATAGAGGTTCGATTTTCACATCAGCATTCTGGAAACAACTACAAGAATCTTTGGGATCCAAGTTGGATTTCAGTACAGCATATCATCCACAAACCGGAGGACAAACCGAAAGAACCAATCAGATACTTGAGGACATGCTTAGAGCTTGTGCTCTGAACTTTGGAGGCTCATGGGAGGATCATTTACCTTTAGCGGAGTTCTCATATAACAATAGTTATCGAGTAGCATTCGGATGGCACCGTACGAAGCATTGTACGGAAGGAAGTGTAGATCACCAATTTGTTGGTTTGAAACCGGAGAAAACAAGGAGTTTACACCGGATTACATCAAAGAAAGACAAGACGTCATCGAGGTGATCCGGGATAGACTCAAGATAGCTCAGAGTCGTCAGAAGAGTTACGCCGACTTAAAGAGAAGAGATTGGGAACCGAAAGTGGGAGACATGGTTTATTTAAAGGTTAGCCCAATGAAAGGACTTAAAAGGTTCGGAGTGAAAGGAAAGTTAAGTTCTCGATATATTGGACCATTTAAGATACTCGATCGAATCGAGGAACAGACCTTTGAGTTGGAATTACCGGCACAACTAAGTCAAGTTCATAATGTATTTCATGTTTCACAACTCGAGAAAATGTTTGAAGGCACCGGATGATCCTATCACATATGAAGAAATAGAATTGCAATCCGACCTAACTTATGTGGAAAGGCCCGAAAAGATCTTAGAAGTTCAATGGAAGAAGTTAAGAAACAGGGCAATCAAATACCGTAAAGTGCAATGGCAACATCATCCCGAGCGAGAAGCTACTTGGGAGACAGAAGAAGAACTCGGGAAGTCTTACCCCGAGATGTTCAGGTACCAATCTTAACTTCGGGACGAAGTTTCGTTAAGGGGAGAGGCTGTAATAACCCGGTAACATAGGAACAACGAAGGGTAGATTTAGAAATGGGATGTGCATTTCATCGCAAAACGGGGGAAATTTTCGCGCCTTATTGCAACTAAACCTAAGAGGGATCGAGGTTCTCTCTCATTTTGCATCTAGGGTTAGGCAATGTGAGTTAGGGAAATTTCGACATGATCTCTTTTGTAACTTGTTACTTTGGGGAATGTTTGCATTTGATAAGTGTTAAACATCTAAATATAAACATCACACAATATAAACAATGAATTTAAAATTCAAACTCAAGATACAAATTCAAATCATTTTGAATTTCAAAGTAAATATCAAATACAATATTTAATCAAGAATATACACATTACATAATACAAAAGCTCATAAACCAAAAACTTGAGCTTTATTGATATACAACACAATTACAAAGTCTTTACAATATTCTTGATACAAGAATTGATAAATAATAAACAGAAATGAAAATGAAGATTACAAATTTGCTCCTATAACTAAAACCTAAACTAAATGTCTTGAAGAACATATTCTGGTCATATTCAACTTCAAAACCCGCAAAACAAATCACAAACACTAGCCGTAATATAAGTGTTAGCTCAAGATTTAGTTTAGACAGTTAGCAAATGACACAATCTTCGGTTTGGACAGAACCAAGTCACAAGACACTTGTGCTTGTCCAAAACCAGGGACAAGCACAAGATAGGATCAGAGGCAGACCAAAGACCGAGCAAGCTACAGGGGCTCAAGTTTCAGCCATATGAGAGCACACAGCTCAAGTGTGCTTGGCAAGCAACAAGCAAGGCCATGCAAAGGCATGAGTCACCAAGCATGCCGGGCTTGTGTGTCAATGGCAGGGAAAGAAGTAGGGATCATATAAATAGCAGCACAAACCCTAGAAACCAGAACCAGTCGACCAGATAGGATTCACCAGGTAAGGGTGAAGCAAGAACAAGCACAGTTCATCCAGTTCATAACCAAGAACAAAAACCAACACAACCAACTTAGCCACCAGGAATCATGGTGACCTGAGAAGATCAACCAGAATCTGGAGGTGAAGGGTCGTGAACAGAAACCCCAAGTCTACATCAACCAAATATTTCATACTAGGAGCCGGAACAAGGTATACCAAGTTCCCGGACGGATCCAATGGATTTGATCCATCATATATGCATGAAATAAGCATGGGAATGAGCAGATGCTCATATGGGTAGATCATCACTTGGTTTTCACCAAGGATTACTCGCTATCAAAAGCTACTAAAACGAAAACCATCCAGATACAAATCATGTGCACAGAGGCTAGAAAGCATGCACAGATACACACTAGCAAGATCACATGCACAGATAGCACCAGTAGATAGCATAGAATAGCAGCTAGTATAGACTACACAGAAAATCCTAGGTACATAACCATCAGAAACCCTAGATTTCTTCACAGGCAAGCATATTGGCATTCATACTTACTATGATCCCCTAATATGCAAGCAAAGTTAAGTAGCCAACAAGATCCAACCACTTGGTGAGCAACCGATCGAGTAGCAAGGCTACCGAGGTCACATCACACTTAGCACCAAATAAGAGCAAGCCAAATAGACCACATCACTATCCAGAAATGGATTCAGAGTTTGATTGCTTGTAAAAGAATCATGAACAGCAAACTCATATACAAGCAAGACATTTAAATCATCACTGCATAAGCAGTTCATCAGAATTAAGTAATCTAAGCATGAATTTATCACAGATCCATGCTAAGCATGACAGTAGCATACTGTTAAGCAACACAATTTAATTCATAGCCACTAGAGCAAGTCTAGATAGCTAGAAATAAGCCACAGTACAAGTAAGCAACAGCACAGGGATGCTTGAGCATCAGCATCACCAAATAAGTGAACCATATAACCACAGTGTTAGCCAGTAAGCAATCATCGACAAACAATTGATCAAATTGATCAATCATAGCAAGCCAAGCTACACGAGAGATTTGCCAACAAGCAAGAAATGATCCAATGGATCATTGGATTGCAGAATTAGTACTCGAATCATATCACGTGCACCTCCGGCACACACACAAGTGTCACGGATGCATCACAAGTGCACCTAGACAAGCAAGCATGATAGACCAGATGAGCATAAGCAAGTCATAACCAATCATAGCATGGCATAGATAGCTCTTGAACAAGCACAAGTAGAGCATGGTAAGTGTAGATAATGCTAGGGGTAGCAACAAGGCAAGCATAGCATGAACAAGCAAGCAAAGCGAAGCATGTGCCGAGCACCAGGAAATGGCAATTGGGCCATGAACTTGCGATAGAACCGAAGCACAAGAAGATTGCACAGCAATAGCATGGCTCTAGATGGTCACAAGACCACCGAGAGAGCAACAGATCATGAGGAGGAAGAAGGACGAGTGGCAAGGGAGGCGCACGAAGAGAAAGAGGGGAGCGAGAGGAACTTACCCACGCCCGGAGGCGAAGCTATGGCATGGCGAGGCAGAGTGCCCGCGCGGCCATAGCAGCTGCAAAGCCGAGGAAGGCGCGGCGTTACGCCGACGAACACCACCACAGCAGACACAGCATGGAGACGACGGCACATGCGCTGCAAGCAGCACCCGCGCCAGGTCGGTCTCGGAGGCGCACACGTCGACGACGAAGGCGAGAGCTCGTCGGAGACCGCCAGATCGCCCATGGCGATTCTCCAGGAGATCCAGATCGAGGCGATTCGCCAGGAGAGGACGAGAGGAGAGAAACGGCTCGGACAGATCGATAGATCTGCTCGAGGCGGTTCTAGATCGGTAGGTGGCCACGGCGGAGGAGGCCGGTGATGGCCGGAGCAGGGCGGCGGCCATGGCGGCGACGCCATCGCCTCAGGGTCGCCAGAGATTAGGGTTAGACGAGTGAGAAGAGGGCCGAGTGAGAGTGAGAGTGGTGGGCCGTTTCGGCGCCACCAAACCCAAAAGGGGGCCAGCCTATTTGGGCCGTCCCTGGGTTAGTCTATTGGGCTGGGCCCAATATGAGTCCAGGGGTATTTTGGTCTTTTTCTAATTTATAAAAGATCAAAACTTTACCAAATTTTAATAAATCATAAACAACTCTAAAAATCCAATAAAAATTGGATTTATGAATGAAAAATAAATCTTAACCAGAATAAAATATGAAATGGAATTTATGAAACAAATTCAAAATTATGAATTTTCGGAATTTAAATAATCACTTGGAATTTTCAATTATTATTTCCTTGTATTTAAAATTCAAGGAAAAATCTCACATAAGTTCAAAAACTTATTTTCAAACATTTCAAAATGAGATTCTATTATTCCAAGTCATTTCTTTTGAACAAGAGAATTTTTCCCAGAAAACTACTATATTCCCTTTTATTCCAAAAACTATAGAGGTAACTCTATAATTTCAAATTATTTTGGAATGACTAAGGTAATTACCAAGTAAAATCATGTTACTTTGAATTGTTGTACTTTGTGTGAATTACAATGATTAATACTTTTAAATCAATTGTAAATTACCGTCAAAGACATAAATCTTAAATACAACCCTAAATTGTAATAACTCAATGGGGTAAAGAGATTCAACATAAAATAATACATCCATGATTGCATTATTTGGATTTTTATAACATTGTCCTTACCGGACAATGATGCTTCTTACAGAACCCGAGGTCCGGGTTCCATCAATCGCATTGAACCGCACTATCTCGCAGTCCACAGGCAAGTTCACCCTTGCTCATGTCAACTTGATTATTTTTACTACTTTTAATGCAAAGCTATATACTTATCATTCCGGCATCGCAAATGAAATGTTAATTTCCAACTATGAATATGACTATGTGGCTGGCAATGGAACCATGGTATGTGTTGATATGGTGGAGGTTCCATTGCAATGGGTTATATCACCCTAGGATTAAATTACCAATGCCGTCCAGTTGATTCTAGCGCCGTACAAACCGCGTTGACCATGAGATCTATAATGGCTGCGGGAAGCCGGTCGTATCTTTTCCCTTCGCACGCCAACGGATTGGTAGAGCCGGCGGGGTGTTGGAGGCACCGCCGTAGGTTGGGATAGCCTTTTAAATCCCCATCCATTAGTGATGATGGCTCTACGATCTATGAAGGATTGTCCAAAGTACACCATGAGTAAAGCCGTATTATCGGGGAAGTCTACCGGAGGTGTGCGGGTGGACAAAAGGGTGGGTTTGCAGTCGCGGAGAAGGCGGTGTGGGCTTGGATCTTTATACCCGGCCTCACACCAAAGGAAGTGTGAACGGGGGCAAGTCCTCGCGGATGGCAAAAAGGGTGAGATCTCTTGTGGGAAAAGTAACGCACCTCTGCAGAGTGTATCAAATTGTGGTCGTCACTCCTTGTTCCGGGAAGGGAACTGCGAACGCGGCAGAAAGGAACTCCACGAAGTTCTGGTCAACTCCGTGAAGACCGACGGGCATAGTTTTCATAATAAAAGCAACCTTTTGAAGAAATGTTTTCAAAACATGCATTGACCTGCGATTTCTCGATCAATGGTCGTAGCTAGTGCATCAAACACCTTTTATTCTTTTAGAACTTGCTGAGTACCTCTCGTACTCACTTTCTTTCGACACCCTTGCTAGACCGTGATCCCGAAGTGGAGGCTATCAACGATGGGGCACCGGAAGGAAGCTACGAGCTGGTCTACGAAGAACCCGATCTTACCGGCGGAGTGGAAGGCGTAGACTATGGGATAGTCTACGGACCGGATGACACGGAGGTGGAGGAGTAGTGACATACCTTAGTATCATAGAGCCGAGCAACGTAGAACTTACCTAAATAAGTTGTTGAGCTCTTTTCATCTTTAGTATAAGTTGTAATGGTACTTTAGTAGTCTCTTAGGGTGTTCTCATAGGACCCGTGAGAATACCAACTTGTAAGACAATGTTTGTAATAAAGTATGGAGTGTTATGACCTGCAATGTTTCTGTTGTACCACTCTGAGGGATATGGCAATTTGTGAGGAAGCCCCTTCACAAAGATCATATCAACGACTTGTATACTACAACATGCAGTGGTATGCTGGGTCACCGCACGATGCTGCCCGTGTCGCCCCAGGGAGTGACGCAGGTGCCTAAGGGGGTTCTTCACCGGTCATTCACGGAAACAAATAGCCATTACAAGTCATGAAATAACAATATTCAACATAGAGGATAAAAATCAGATGTACGTGCATGATTGTAAGGTCGGCGTGTGTCCCTAGGTCAAAATTTCAACCAACGTAGAAAAGGTATATATTTTAAAATATATATTATTAAAAAGTTACGATGTTTTACTTTCTAATGATATAATTTTTATGTTGTAAAATTCATGTTATGTTGGTTAAATTGATGACCTATGGATATGTGTCGATGATCCCGAATAAAGAGAGTACTCATTCAACTTCAGCTTAAAACGATAATTGCAAGCAACTGAAAAATAGGTATTTGTATGGGTATATATTCTGGCGTGTGAACATTGAAAAGCACGTAGGAAAGTGATAGATGCGCCGCGTCTATGTACACTACGATTGATTGGAAAGCCTGTTGCGGTTGACTTCAAGTCATTGATGGAGGTGCCGCGTCTATCTACAGTACTCCTAGCAATTGATGGCTTCTACGGTTGACTTCAAGTCAAACACCCCGTCAACGTTGGCAATCGCTGGGGCCCTTCCCATTCCCAAATGTATTTCTAGCCACAGAAAAAATAATCCTTTGTTCTTCCAACTCTCGGTACTGTTAACTAATTTTTTCGCCGGCAAACTCTAATTAGTTCTCACCAATATTGTGACTCTGCGAATTGGATGGATGCTAATAATTTATGCTGAGTTGTTGTGTCGCTTCATTACTGTGATGTGAAACTTACACGCTGGCCCCACCACATTTTAAGAAAGACGCGACAGCTCGCGTCCCAGCTTCGAGGTTTTGATGCCCCAATTTTGTGTCATTTTCCTTTTTTTGTATCGCTGGCATCTCCGCTCCTCTCGCCGTCACTATTCCTTCGCCTAGCTGCCGACATGCCCTCCCTCCTGGTCCTTGTCCTCTACTGTGTCCTGCTATCACGAATATCCTGGGTGGGGGCGACGCAAGCCAGAGGTCGTACGAAGCAAAGTTTTGCAGCTCTAGAGCCTAGTGAATGCGCCGTTTTATCGTCCCTAAACGGTAGGAACTGAAATTCGTTGCCTGATATCTTTATCTATAATAACTAAATAGGAGCAACCCACTAAAAGTACTTATCTTAACATGCAAGCCTCCCACGTCACCCCAATTGTTTCTATTGGCTTTCACCACATGCAGCCATGCCACGTCATCTTCACTAACTCAATTAAAATTTCTTAATTTTTTCATGCATCTTCCACCTTTTATTGCAACAGTTCACCGAGCCATATTCCTCCCAAGAAAACGTCATCATTTAATGTCATCGAATGCTCTGGGCGTCTCCACTTCTGCCTCTTGACCTACCCAGCCGCAGCCATTCATCTCCTCAATCCTCACTTCATATATATATTTCATCCAGCAAAGCATCTTCACCTGCAAAGTTGCAATTGTGCCACCAGTCACCCACAGTCCTATCGAGGTCTCCACAACCTCCTACATGCTCCAAGACAGGCCCTCATCTCTCTCTCTCTGAAATTAAATTTTCTTCTTCTGGATTACGTATAGGGAAAACTTCCCAAATTTCTCTGCATATTTAGAAATTTGCGGTAATGGGTTCAGGTATTCATATAATCTAAGAGATTTGGAGCAGCTTGGGACAATCGTCCCATGCCTCTGATGTTTATTTAGTTTTTTCACTTCTTGAATATACCTGAGTGCTTTTGTTCTGGTTTATGTCAGTGTTGTTGGCTAGATGAACTAATCCATTATAACTCTGCTATTTCAGATTCGTTCAAGATTCAAGAAGATATATCCGCTTTGTGCAATCCTAAGATGCATCTCATTTTTATTTTATCTTCTTTAATATTTTCGAATGCTTATATTCTGGGTTATGTCAGTGATGTTGGGAAGATGATCTAATCCGTTTCTACTCTTCCATTTCAGATTCGTGCAAGATTCAAGAAACAAATAATTATTTCTAGGTGGATTGTTGGTATGTTAAGAATAAAAGTACTACCGGCATGAGCTGTTAAGTGTGGATGAAGAATGAAAAAGAAACATAAAGGTACCTAAACTGTAATGATTTGCTATTTACGTCAATTATAAAATAAATCATGTAGTAAAATGATCATAGTTAACGGTGGAAGCATGTACCACTATAATAATTTTTATCAGCATTCAGTTTAGGAAGTCGATGCTGCTCTGCTGCTCACATGTCTAATATGTATTTTACTTTACATGTAAAACTGGTATGCCTCTGTCTGATCTTTTGACCTGATTGATCTATTAGGGATGAAGATCAAAGACATCCCAATTGTTGCAAGAAAGAATATTCTAGGCAGTGGTGAAAAATTCTACCCACAGGTTAAACTCATTTGTTCGGTTCAATTGTGTTGGTGTCTAAACAAAGCACTTCATAGCTCATACTTTAGATGAAATTATGTATCCGCAATTGTTCAAATATACATGTTTGCTTTAATTGTGAGGAGCTACAGATCGTAATGAGATTTGTATTTGCACAATTTGGATATAAATGAGTTTTTTGGGGGACAATTGTCTTTTCTTTTTTCCTCAGTCTGGTATGGTCAATGTTATATATGTATGATGTATCATATGTTTGATTTTAATTACATATCATACAGTTATTTACAATGTACCCAAGTATTCTCGCAGCAACGCGCGGGTTATCATCTAGTTAGTTTAATCAGCGATTCCGATCCCATCAGTAATCGATGTCTGCTGCCCGGTTTTTGACTAAAGATTCAGCATGGGTGTCGAATTGAAACCCTGCCCGACGGTAAAATTACAATTAGCGCCGGATTTGAATATCGATTGACAAGACGTGGCGGAGCTGACTATAGGTCACCTGCAAATGCAATATGGTAAATCCACGCCGCCAAAACGAGGAATTCGTACCCAAGTATGACATCAATTCTAACAATTTTGCGACATTAGAGCATCTCCACCGACGCGCCTCAAATAGTCGCCGACAGGTGCACCGACACTGTGGTATGGAGGGGCGCTGGCACAACATCCTTCATTTGGGGGAGCTGCTCCCACACCGGCGGCCCCATACGACAGCCCCGATAGATAATTTGAATTAAAAGCTCAAACAAAAGTATAGAAATTCGAATAAGTTTTCGAATATAAAGTTTGGGTCAACACACTGCCACCAAATTCGAATAGGTTTTCGAATATGAAGTTTGGGCCAATATACGACCACTGAATCGCCGTCTAGTCCGGCTGCAAAAAAACAACTTCGGCTTCCAGGCCCAATGATCAGATGAACGGGGTTATGGGCGGCTCAACCTCGACGACGTCCTCATCGTCGACGAGCCCCGGCGGCAGCTCCATTGCTGCAACAGGATCCACGGTCGCCGGGGGAGGCATGAACGTCGACGGTGCCGACGGAGACATGAACGTCGAGGGTGCCGAGGGAGACGCCGACGCAGCTAGCACCTCTTGGCCGATGCACTCGCGGTACATCTCATGACACGCCCTCGCCAGCGGGTCGGTCTTCTCCATGTCGGCCATCAAGATCTTGGATTCTTGAGACATCTTGGCCAACGATAGTTGCGTCGCTTCGTTGCTGGCCTTCATGGCAGCGGTGTGAGCTTGATTTTCTTGCAACCTTGCAGTTTGTTGAAGCAATGCATTAAGGGGAATCTTTGTCCTTGTGTTGGTGCTTGTATATCTTGAGGGCATCGAGCATCTAACAATACATGATGCAATTGTTAGAGTATATATCTGTATATTGTAGTTTCCCCATATGTTAGGGGGCTTCCTGCATATTTGCACCTATACATGTACTATATATTGTGGCCTTTGGCCCCTGGTAATACAACAAGCATATTGCCCTAACATGGTATCGGAGCTTTAGGTTAGCTCCTCCTCCTCCATCGCAGCCGCCCGCCCCGGCATCTTGCCGCCGCGACCCGGCCGCAGGCGCTGCCTCTACCTCGCCGTCGTCCGCTCCGGCTCGCCGCCGCCGCGTCCGGCCGCCTCGTCCGTCTGTTTCTGCCCGGCCGCCGCCTCCTCTGCCCGGCTGTCACCCTTCCCCTGCCGCCGCCCTGCCCCCGGCCGCCGCCAGTTCGCCGCCCCGCCCCGGCCCGCCGTCGCCCCGTCGCCCGCCTGCTGCCAACCGGCCGCCCGCCCCTGTCGATTTCGCCCCGACCGCTTCCTGGCCGTCTTCCCCCAGTCCCGTCGCGCGCGTGGTCTGTGTCCTCCCGTCGCGTGCGTGATCTGATCTAAAAAAAAGAGAGATATGTCTTCCTCGTCGGGCTATGTTGCGATTCCTCGCTGCCCGGTGATTTTTGATGGCGCGAATTATCCTGATTTCGCTGCTTTCATGCGCGTCCACATGCGCGGTCTTTGTCTTTGGGGTGTGCTTTCTGGCGAGGTCTCCTGCCCGCCGCGCCCCGTTGCTCCTACGGCGCCTATTGCACCGACGCCTTTTGTCCTTGCCCCCGATGCTACTCAGGCGGACAAGGATGCAGCCAAGAGTGCTGATGATACTGCTCTGGCTGAGTATGACCAGAAGGTCCAGGACCACTCTACTGCCGTTGCGACGTACCGACTGGATCTGACTGACTACACTCAGTGGATAGATGAGGATGCTCGTGCTGCTGCTGTTCTCACTTCCAGTGTTCTGCCTCGGTATGCTGCTGAGTTCATGGGTCTTCCCACTGCTGCTCAGTGGGATTTTCTTCGTCAGCGCTATCAGCCGTCTGGGGATGCTCTTTACCTGTCTGTGGTCCGCCAGGAGCATGCCCTTCAGCAGGGTGATTCTACTATTGATGAGTTCTACACTCAGAGTGCTGCTATTTGGCGTCAACTTGATTCTCTTCGCACAGCTGTGTGTGCCACCTGTCCCTGCTATCTGACTGTGCGCGCGGATCTGGAGTTTCAGCGCGTGTTTGAGTTCTTGTCGCGGCTCCGCAAGGAGTTTGAGCCGTGTCGTGCACAACTGCTTGCCCGTGGTCGTGTTTCGCTCTCTGAGGTACTGGCTAAGCTTCGTGCTGAGGAGACTCGTCTTCGTGGTGCTAGTCTTCTTGAGGTTCCCTCTGTACTTGCTGCTCGTGGCCCTCCTGTGTCGTCTGCTCGTGGTCCTCCTATGCCGCCGGCTTCGTTGCGGTCTCCAGCACCGCCGACACTCTCTACTCCTCCGGTCCAGGGCCAGAGTCAGCCTCAGCAGCCTCGTGGTATGACAGCACCTCCCTGCGCCTACTGTGGCAGGTCTGGCCACGATGTCTCTAGCTGCTGGAAGAGGGATCCCAGCTTACGTCAGCGGTACCATGCTCGTAGGCAGGCTGGTTCTTCAGGATCTTCTGCTGTTGCGCTATCTTGATCAGGATAATATCCGTGGTCTTCGTGGTCTGCTCGCTGCTACAGGCTCTTCCTCGTCGGGTACTGCTGGTTCTGTGCCTAGCTCTTCTAGCACCGCGCGACCACCACCTTCTACACAGTCAGGTACGTCATCCCCGTGGTATCTGGATTCTGGAGCTTCTTTTCATATGACTTCCGCGTATTCTATTATTTCTGCTCTTCGCTCTCTTGTTTCTCATGTCTGTGTTATCACGCTGATGGTACCTCTCTTCATGTTTCCAGTCGAGGCACCCTTTCTACTTCCTCTTTCTCTGTTCCTGATGTTTCTCATGTTCCTAGTCTTAAGATGAACCTGTTTTCTGCTAGTCAGCTTAATGATTCTGGTTGTCGCGTCATTCTTGACGCTGATTCTTGTGCTGTTCAGGACCGCGGTACATAGGCCCTGGTTGGAGCTGGCCCTCGCAGCCTTGAGTCCCCGGGGCTCTGGGAGTTAGACTGGCTTCGCGTTCCTCCTGCTGAAACTTCATCTGCCAGTTCTCCTGCGGTTGCTGCTTCTGTCACTAGATCTTTTCAGCAGTGGCATCATCGGCTGGGTCACCTTTGTGGCTCCCATTTATCGTCATTAGTTCGTCGTGGTCTTGTGGGGTCTGTCTCAGGAGATGTGTCTTTACATTCGTGTCAGGGTTGTAGGTTAGGCAAACAGATTCAGCTTCCCTATCCTACTAGTGTGTCTGTATCTCAGCGACCTTTTGATTTAGTTCATTCAGATGTTTGCGGTCCGGCTCCCTTTCCTTCAAAAGGGGGCCATCGATACTATATTTTGTTTATTGATGATTTTTCACGGTACACCTGGTTGTTTTTTATGCGCTCTCGCAGTGAGGTGCTCTCTATTTATCAGCGCTTTGCGGCCATGGTTCGTACTCAGTATTCCACGCATATTCGTGTGTTTCGTGCTGATTCTGCTAGAGAGTATATCTTCCAGCACCTGCATGGTGTCCTTCCTGAGCAGGGCACCCTCGCTCAGTTCTCGTGTCCCGGCGCCCATGCTCAAAATGGTGTCGCCGAGCGTAAGCATCGTCATATTCTTGAGACTACCTGTGCTATGATGATTGCTTCCTCTCTTCCACCGCATTTCTGGGCTGAGGTTGTGCGGTGACCCAGCATACCACTGCATGTTGTAGTATACAAGTCGTTGATATGATCTTTGTGAAGGGGCTTCCTCACAAATTGCCATATCCCTCAGAGTGGTACAACAGAAACATTGCAGGTCATAACACTCCATACTTTATTACAAACATTGTCTTACAAGTTGGTATTCTCACAGGTCCTATGAGAACACCCTAAGAGACTACTAAAGTACCATTACAACTTATACTAAAGATGAAAAGAGCTCAACAACTTATTTAGGTAAGTTCTACGTTGCTCGGCTCTATGATACTAAGGTATGTCACTACTCCTCCACCTCCGTGTCATCAGGTCCGTAGACTATCCCATAGTCTACGCCTTCCACTCCGCCGGTAAGATCAGGTTCTTCGTAGACCAGCTCGTAGCTTCCTTCTGGTGCCCCATCGTTGATAGCCTCCACTTCGGGATCACAGGCTAGCAAGGGTGTCGAAAGAAAGTGAGTACAGAGGTACTCAGCAAGTTCTAAAAGAATAAAAGGTGTTTGATGCACTAGCTACGACCATTGATCGAGAAATCGCAGGTCAATGCATGTTTTGAAAACATTTCTTCAAAAGGTTGCTTTTATTATGAAAACTATGCCCGTCGCCTTCACAAGTTGACCGTAACTTCGTGGAGTTCCTTTCCTCGCCGCGTTCGCAGCTCCCTTCCCGAACAAGGAGTGACAGCCACAATTTGATACACTCGCAGAGGTGCGTTACTTTTCCCACAAGAGATCTCACCCTTTTTGCCATCCGCAGGGACTTGCCCCCGTTCACACTTCCTTTGGTGTGAGGCCAGGTATAAAGATCCAAGCCCACACCGCCTTCTCCGCGACTGCAAACCCACCCTTTTGTCCACCCGCACACCTCCAGTAGACTTCCCCGATAATACGGCTTTACTCATGGTGTACTTTGGACAATCCTTCATAGATCGTAGAGCCATCATCACTAATGGATGGGGATTTAAAAGGCTATCCCAACCTACGGCAAGTGCCTCCAACACCCCGCCGGCTCTACCAATCCGTTGGCGTGCGTAAGGGAAAAGATACGACCGGCTTCCCCGCAGCCATTATAGATCTCATGGTCAACGCGGTTTGTACGGCGCTAGAATCACCGGACGGCATTGGTAATTTAATCCTAGGGTGATATAACCCATTGCAATGGAACCTCCACCATATCAACACATACCATGGTTCCATTGCCAGCCACATAGTCATATTCATAGTTGGAAATTAACATTTCATTTGCGATGCAGGAATGATAAGTATATAGCTTTGCATTAAAAGTAGTAAAAATAATCAAGTTGACATGAGCAAGGGTGAACTTGCTCGTGGACCGCGAGATAGTGCAGCTCAATGCGCTTGATGGAACCCGGACCTCGGGTTCTCGTAAGAAGCATCATTGTCCGGTAAGGACAATGTTATAAAAATCCAAATAATGCAATCATGGATGTATTATTTTATGTTGAATCCCTTTACCCCATTGAATTATTACAATTTAGGGTTGTATTTAAGATTTATGTCTTTGACGGTAATTTACAATTGATTTAAAAGTATTAATCATTGTAATTCACACAAAGTACAACAATTCAAAGTAACATGATTTTACTTGGTAATTACCTTAGTCATTCCAAAATAATTTGAAATTATAGAGTTACCTCTATAGTTTTTGGAATAAAAGGGAATATAGTAGTTTTCTGGGAAAAATTCTCTTGTTCAAAAGAAATGACTTGGAATAATAGAATTTCATTTTGAAATGTTTGAAAATAAGTTTTTGAACTTATTTGAGATTTTTCCTTGAATTTTAAATACAAGGAAATAATAATTGAAAATTCCAAGTGATTATTTAAATTCTGAAAATTCATAATTTTGAATTTGTTTCATAAATTCCATTTCATATTTTATTCTTGTTAAGATTTATTTTTCATTCATAAATCCAATTTTTATTGGATTTTTAGAGTTGTTTATGATTTATTAAAATTTGGTAAAGTTTTGATCTTTTATTAATTAGAAAAAGACCAAAATACCCCTTGGACTCATATTGGGCCCAGCCCAATAGACTAACCCAGTGGACGGCCCAAATAGGCTGGCCCCTTTTGGGTTTGGTGGCGCCGAAGCGGCCCACCACTCTCACTCTCACTCGGCCCTCTTCTCACTCGTCTAACCCTAATCTCTGGCGACCCTGAGGCGATGGCGTCGCCGCCATGGCCGCCGCCCCGCTCCGGCCATCACCGGCCTCCTCCGCCGTGGTCACCTACCGATCTAGAACCGCCTCGAGCAGATCTATCGATCCGTCCGAGCCGCTTTCTCCTCTCGTCCTCTCCCGGCGAACCGCCTCGGTCCGGATCTCCCGGAGAATCGCCATGGGCGATCCGGTGGTTCTCCGACGAGCTCTCGCCTTCGTCGTCGACGTGTGCGCCTCCGAGACCGACCCGGCGCGGTGCTGCTTGCGCGCCCGTGCCGTCGTCTCCATGCCGTGCCGCCGTGGTGGTGTTCGCTCGGCGTAACGCCGGCGCCTTCCTCGGCTTTGCAGCCTGCTATGGCCGCGCGGGCACCGCTCGCCATGCCATAGCTTCGCCTCCGTGCGCGGTAAGTTCCTCTCGCTCCCCTCTTTCTCTTCCGTGCGCCTCCCTTGCCACCGTCCTTCTTCCTCCTCATGATCTCGTTGCTCTCTCGGTGGTCTTGTGACCATCTAGAGCCATGCTATTGCTGTGCAATCTTCTTGTGCTTCGGTTTACTGCAAGTTCATGGCCCAATTGCCATTTCCTGGTACTGGCACATGCTGCTTTGCTTGCTGTTCATGCTATGCTTGCCTTGTTGCTACCCCTAGCATTATCTACACTTACCATGCTCTACTGTGCTTGTTCAAGAGCTATCTATGCCATGCTATGATTGGTTATGACTTGCTTATGCTCACTGGTCTATCATGCTTGCTTGTCTAGGTGCACTTGTGATGCATCTGTGACACTTGTGTGTGTGCCAGAGGTGCCTGTGATATGATTCAAGATTAATTCTCGCAATCCAATGATCCATTGGATCATTTCTTGCTTGTTGGCAAAACTCTCTGTGTAGCTTGGCTTGCTATGATTGATCAATTTGATCAATTGTTTGTCAGTGATTGCTTACTGGCTAACATTGTGGTTAAATGATTCACTTATTTGGTGATGCTGATGCTCAAGCATCCCCGTGCTGTTGCTTACTTGTACCGTGGCTTAGTTCTAGCTATCTAGACTTGCTCTAATGGCTATGAATTAAATTGTGTTGCTTAACAAGCATGCTATCGTCATGCTTAGCATGGATCCGTGATAAATTCATGCTTAGATTACTTAATTCTGATGAACTGCTTATGCAGTGATGATTTAAATGTCTTGCTTGTATATGAGTTTGCTGTTCATGATTCTTTTACAAGCAATCAAACTCTGAATCCATTTCTGGATAGTGATGTGGTCTATTTGGCTTGCTCTTATTTGGTGCTAAGTGTGATGTGACCTCGTAGCCTTGCTACCGATCGGTTGCTCACCAAGTGGTTGGATCTTGTTGGCTACTCAACTTTGCTTGCATATTAGGGGATCATAGTAAGTATGAATGCCAATATGCTTGCCTCGTGAAGAAATCTAGGGTTTCGATGGTTGCTTGCTTAGGATCTTCTCGTGTAGTCTTAGCCGCTAATCTATGCTATCTACCGGTGCTATCTCGTGCATGTGATCTTGCTAGTGTGTATCCGTGCATGCTTTCTAGCCTCTCGTGCACATGATTTGTATCCGGATGGTTTCTGTTTTAGTAGCTTTTGATCGGCAGTAATCCTTGGTGAAAACCAAGTGATGATCTACCCATATGAGCATCTCGCTCATTCCCATGCTTATTTCATGCATATATGATGGATCAAATCCATTGGATCCGTCCAGGAACTTGGTATACCTTGTTCCAGCTTCCTAGTATGAAATATTTGGTTGATGTAGACTTGGGGTTTCTGTTCACAGCCCTTCACCTCCAGCATTCTGGTTGATCTTCTCAGTGTCACCATGATTCCCGGTGGCTAAGTTGGTTGTGTTGGTTTCTGTTCTTGGTTATGAACCGGATGAACCGTGCTTGTTCTTGCTTCACCCTTACCTCGGTGATCTTATCTCGATCGATCGTGCACCGGTTCTAGGGTTTGTGTGCTATTTATATGGTCTCTACTTCTTCCCCGGCCATGACACACAAGCCTGGTTACTTTATGACTCACCCCTTGCATTGCCTTGCCGTTGCTTGGCTAGCAACAGCCTTCATATGGTGAAACTTGAGCCCCCGTGGCTTGCTCAGCTGCTGGTCTCGCCTATGTTTATCCGATGCCGTCCAGATTTTTGGACAAGCACAAGTGTGCCGTGACTGCTTCACCGTCCAAACCGAACTTTGTGTTATTTCTGCTAACTATCTAAACTGAATCTTGCTAACACTTGTATTCTGGGTAGTACCTGTTATTTGATTTGCAGGTTTGAAGGTGAATATGACCAGAAGATCATCCTCAAGACACTTAGTTTAGGTTTAGTTTAGAATTAAACTTGTAATTTTTCCTTTTCTTTTATTATATCTCAATTCTTGTATCAAGAATATTGTAAAGACTTTGTAATTGTGTTGTATATCAATAAAGCTCAAGTTTTTGGTTTATGAGCTTTTGTATTATGTAATGTGTATATTCTTGATTAAATATTGTATTTGATATTTACTTTGAAATTCAAAATGATTTGAATTTGTATCTTGTGTTTGAATTTTAAATTCATTGTTTATATTGTGTGATGTTTATATTTAAATGTTTAACACTTATCAAATGCAAACATTCCCCAAAGTAACAAGTTACAAAAGAGATCATGTCGAAATTTCCCTAACTCACATTGCCTAACCCTAGATGCAAAATGAGAGAGAACCTCGATCCCTCTTAGGTTTAGTTGCAATAAGGCGCGAAAATTTCCCCGTTTTGCGATGAAATGCACATCCCATTTCTAAATCTACCCTTCGTTGTTCCTATGTTCTGGGTTATTACAGCCTCTCCCCTTAACGTAAACTTCGTCCCGAAGTTAAGATTGGTACCCGAACATCTCGGGTAAGACTTCCCGAGTTCTTCTTCTGTCTCCCAAGTAGCTTCTCGCTCAGATGATGTTGCCATTGCACTTTACAGTATTTGATTGCCCCGTTTCTTAACTTCTTCCATTGAACTTCTAAGATCTTTTCAGTGCCTTTCCACATAAGTTAGGTCAGATTGCAATTCTATTTCTTCATATGTGATAGGATCATCCGGTGCCTTCAAACATTTTCTCGAGTTGTGAAACATGAAATACATTATGAACTTGACTTAGTTGTGCCGGTAATTCCAACTCAAAGGCTGTTCCTCGATTCTGACCGAGTATCTTAAATGGTCCAATATATCGAGGACTTAACTTTCCTTTCACTCCGAACCTCTTAAGTCCTTTCATTGGGCTAACCTTTAAATAAACCATGTCTCCCACTTTCGGTTCCCAATCTCTTCTCTTTAAGTCGGCGTAACTCTTCTGACGACTCTGAGCTATCTTGAGTCTATCCCGGATCACCTCGATGACGTCTTGTCTTTCTTTGATGTAATCCGGTGTAAACTCCTTGTTTTCTCCGGTTTCAAACCAACAAATTGGTGATCTACACTTCCTTCCGTACAATGCTTCGTACGGTGCCATCCGAATGCTACTCCGATAACTATTGTTATATGAGAACTCCGCTAAAGGTAAATGATCCTCCCATGAGCCTCCAAAGTTCGCAGCACAAGCTCTAAGCATGTCCTCAAGTATCCGATTGGTTCTTTCGGTTTGTCCTCCGGTTTGTGGATGATATGCCGTACCGAAATCCAACTTGGATCCCAAAGATTCTTGTAGTTGTTTCCGTAATGCCGATGTGAAAATCGAACCTCTATCCGAGACTATCTTCTTTGGTACTCCATGTTTACTCACAATTTCCTTCACATAAATATCCACAAGCTTTTCTGCAAGATCTTTTGTGTTTACGGCTATGAAATGAGCGCTCTTGGTAAGTCTATCCACTATTACCCATATCATATCCTTCCTCTTACTAGTCATTGGTAAACCAAGAATAAAATCCATTCCGATTTCATCCCATTTCCATTCCGGTATCTCTAGTGGTTTGAGTAATCCCGCAGACTTTGATGCTCCGCCTTCACTCGTTGACATGTATGACATTCCGAGACATATTGTGCTATTTCTCTTTTCATGTTGTTCCACCGTAACATCTCCTTCAAATCCATATACATCTTGGTACTTCCCGGATGTATGGAATAAGGGGTTTCATGTGCTTCTTTTAATATGATTGACTTCACTTCCGGATCATCTGGTACACAGATCCTTTTCTGGAAATATAATGAATCAAAATCCCCTAGATGGAATTCCGATGGTTTTCCTTCTCCAATCCTCTTGATTTCCTCTTGGATGAACAAATCATCCGCTTGCTTCCGGATAATCTCATATTTCAAATCCGAGTACATCTCATCCATAATCCTCATGGTTGCTATACTTCCTTTGGCATCACCTTGAATAAACAAGATCCGAGCATCTTCTAACTCCTTCCGAAGTTCCTTTGGAATCTCCCATTCCGTAGGTTGATTCTCCGTACTTTTCCTACTTAGGGCATCTGCTACTACATTAGCCTTGCCTGGTGTATAGTTGATCTTAAGGTCGTAATCCTTAATCAACTCCAACCATCTCTTCTGTCTCATGTTTAATTCTTTCTGGGTGAAGAAATACTTCAAACTTTTGTGATCAGTGTATAACTCACACTTGGATCCATATAGAAATTGTCTCCAACTCTTCAAAGCATACACAACTGCCGCTAACTCGAGATCATGTACGGGGTAGTTGTGTTCATGTGGTTTCAACTGTCTTGATCCATAAGCTATTACCTTCCGATCTTGCATAAGAACACATCCAAGTCCATTCTTGGAAGCATCACAATACACCGTGTAATCCTTTCCAGTGTTCAGAACCGCTAACACCGGTGCCGTGGTTAACTTATCCTTGAGTGTTTGGAAGCCGGCTTCACACTCATCACCCACACAAATGGAGTATTTTTCTTGAGTAACTTGGTCATTGGTCCCGCAATCTTCGAAAATCCCTCTATGAATCTCCGATAATAGCCTCGCCATACCAAGAAATCCTCGTATCTCCTTAGCATTTTTAGGTGATTTCCATTCCAAGACGGACCGAACCTTGCTTGGATTCACCGCTATGCCTTCTTTGGTTATGACATGTCCAAGAAATTCAACGCTATCTAACCAAAATTTGCACTTGCCGAACTTCGCATATAGCCGATGTTCTCTCAAAGTTTGCGTAACTATCTTCAAATGTTTGGCATGTTCTTCTTTATCTTTGGAATAGATTAAAATATCATCTATGAACACTATCACAAACTTGTCCAAGTACTTCATGAATATCTTGTTCATCAAATTCATGAAAATTGCTGGTGCATTTGTTAGTCCAAATGGTACAACCAAGTATTCATGGTGTCCATACCTTGATACGAATGCTGTTTTTGGTACATCTTCCTTCTTGATCTTGATTTGATGGTATCCCGACCTTAAATCTATCTTCGAGAAGACTCCTCGCTCCTTGAACTTGATCAAAAAGATCTTGAATTCTAGGTAAAGGATACTTGTTCTTGATAGTTACATTGTTCAAATTTCTATAATCTCCACACATTCTCTTTCCTCCATCTCTTTTATCCACAAAAATAACTGGTGTACCCCATGGTGACACACTTTCTTGAATAAATCCCTTCTGTTCTAGCTCATCTATCTGAGCTTTCAGCTCCACTAACTCCTTTGGCCCCATCTTATATGGTGGTTGTGCTATTGGTGCTGTGCCTGGAATCAGGTCGATTGTGAATTCTATCTCTCTATCGGGTGGCATTCCCGTAGTTCCTTAGGAAATACATCCTTAAATTCATTCACTACAGGAATATCTTCAATTCTCACTTCCTTCAGCCGTTGAGTTCCAATCCAATCTCTAATTCACCGTACTTATCTCCTTGGAACACAATTCTACCTCCGATGGAGTCGCGAAGTGATACCGTTTTGTCTCCACAAGCTAATCACCGCTCCATTTTCGGTCAACCAATCCATCCCTAAGATGACCGATATGTCCTTCATGGGTATGATTAATAGGTCCGCGAAATACACACAACTACATATGGTTAGGACTTGTGCTTCTTTCACGTGGGTCACTAAGATCGTTCCCCCGCGGATAGGACAGCTTATAGGGGTTTCTAACTTAGAACATCTAAGCCCGAATTTTTCCACAAACTCCAATGCAAGAAATGATGTGGTTGCTCCAAGTATCAAATAATACTTTGCCAGATGAGTAAGAATGCTTAGCGTACCTAAGACTCGTTTGATCCGATTCTTCCGCTTGTTCCAAAGATGTGCAATTCAGCTTTCCATAAGGCTTTCCCTCTTATTGTTGTTGTTGTTGTAGTTGCGGTTGTTGTTATTGTTGTTGTTGTTGTTGTTGTTGCCACCTCGTCCTCCGCAGCTCGTCCACTCCAAGACGACTTGTTTGGACACTCCGGCTTAATGTGTCCTTCCTTCCCACAACCATAGCAAATGATTCTCGGGTTTTCGACAATCCTTCCGCAAATGACCCTTTAGGCCACAATTGTTGCGTATGATTTGACCGATTGGATTCTCGACTCGACCTCCTCGGTTGTATTGATTACCGTAGTAGGTCCGTATCGAGGTTTGAAACTTCGATCGTGTGTTGGTTTACCGATTGGGTACTTCCTTGGTTCTATACGAGCCCTCTTCCTCCTGTCCTCCCGGACTTGCCTCGTAGTCATCCTCGAAAGTGATTGCCGAGTCAATCAGCTCCCGGAATTCGGCAGCTCTTGCCAACCTCGCTTGCATCTTCATGTATGGATTCATGCCTTTCATGAACCGCTTCTTCCGCTTTTCCTCTCGTATCTACATCTTCATGTGCATATCTGGATAACCTATTGAAATCCCGAACATACCGCATGATTGGTGCAAGATTCTGTCTCGCTCTTCAAACTCCTCTTCTTCAGCCTCCACCACGCCGTCCGGAACATGAGCATCCCGAAACTTCTTCTTAAACTCCTCCCGGTGAATACCTTATCCGGAGGGTGTACCGCTACAAGGTTCTCCCACCATGATGCCGCTGGTCCCGACAACGTATAAGTGGTATATCTGATCTTCTCCTCATCGTTGCAACCAACGGTCTTCAATTTCCGTTCGCATCCATAAGCCAATCTTCGCCGTCCATTGGTTCTCGGAGCTGATGTGAATGGTAGTGGTCTTGCATTTTGGAAGTCCGATAGTGTTACTCCCTTGCCTTCATTACCCCTATCATTGATGACATGGGTAAAGAAATCCCGCATATTCTTGCTCGACTTTCCCGGTAACGCCTTCTGTCTTCCTCCATTGACCTCATATACCGTTGGAAGTCCGGGTGTAACATTGGGTGTGGTGGTGGTGGTGCGTTTTCTGCTCTAGCCGCCGCATCCGCCTCCTCTTTTTCTCTTTCTTCCCGCTCTCTCGCGAGCCTCTTCGGTTTCTACTAACGCCATTTCCCCCTAGTCCCGTAACAAAGAGCGATTACTCATAATTACACCATGCGAATGTTTTCTCGAGCTCAACTCATTGCCCAAGACTAGTCACACAATGAAATCAAGAAGCAAATCCAAAACAAACATTTATTATGTATATACACCGTATAATACATAACACACTCACAAACTTATATTACATGTGGTACATATAAACCACTTATTTGGCTCCAAGCCCAAGCCATCGGGAATTTAAAATACGTTCTATTACAATACCACCTAGATTACTTTATTCTTCCTTGGAGCTCTACTCCTCATCGTCTTCATTCGCCTCCGCGTACATCCCCGGGGTCCAACCAAGCATAGCCGACTAGTCTTCCGAACACCGTCCGGAACAAAGGTCCTTCCAAAGAGGTATGTAATCCGAATCGGACGAAGTGCCGAGACAGAGATCCGTCATTCCAAAGTAACTAGATAAAGACTCATACATATCCCCATGGAATACAAGGTCTCTTCTCCAGCTCATCCATGGAGGATTCCTATTCACTTGACCCCTCATCTTCTTCTTCTTCTTTTCTTTGTTCCGTAACTCTCACCTACTTCGTACCGCGATGGTTTAGATATACCCATCTCCAAATCTAAAGAAATGGAATCAGCATCTTTCTCTTCCTGCTCGTAGTGTTGGTTAACATTTGAGTTAACCGCATCACTCTCATCTCCGGTATCACATGGAATTGGCTCCTCCTCATCACCGAAAGGTTCCCCGAAACGCCAACCCGTCGAGTTTTCAATCGGTGACTCCGAGCAATTTATGTTCCATGAGTGGTCTCCCCATATCCAAGTATCATATGATGCCGACACATGTGGATAGTGCGGAACAAAGTTAGGTGTAAGTGGGTCTCTTGTAGGTAGATTTCTCTTGAACCACCGGTCACTCAAATCTACATCACCGTCCGGGTTAAAGAAGGGTGTAGTATGTTGTGGTTGTGCCCTCAAGTCATGCATCCGAGTTTGGACTTTATCGTGGTCCGTGAACTCAGCTAGCATGTGGTCAATCTCACCTCTCATCTTCATGTGTAAAAGATACATCGTGGTCAATAAAGACTTACAGCCTATCCATGTGCCGTGCCGCAGCCTTCAGACTTCGTGGGCTAACACCAAATGATTAAGAGTGGGATCCTCATCTTCCTCGGCATGAGGTATATGAGAAAACTCGAACATAGGAGTTCTATCGACTTGTGCCGCCTTATCTCAAGGATTGCCTTGAATAGGCCCATATGGTAGGCCGTGGTGATAGTTTTGGCTTCTCCGTATGGCATTATACGGCTCATTAGCAGCTTTTTCCGTAGTTGGACCGATACTCGCACTTGGCTAGGATTTCCCCATCATAGTAAGTATACTTGATAACATGTATCCGTGGATCGCAATGAAGTTCCTTCAAGCATCCCACACAGGAGAGCTGTTATTGGTCCATCATAATCACCAAGCCAACCCTCAACTTTCCTCAAAGTCCTCTTGGGAAAAGTGTTCGCCATTATGGCTGTATACAAAAGCAGTAATATTAGTAGTGATAATGCATCATAATAGCTATAATAAAGAATTATCGCACTAAAATATATGGTTTTGCTATTCTCAAGTGAATAACCACCATATTTCTAGAGAATCCTTTACTATTTCTACTAGACTCCTACAGGTTTCTTCCCTATACTAGGTTTTTCCAACCTAAGGTCGCAACATTTGCTCTGATACCAACTGCGGTGACCCAAAGATACCACCGCATGTTGTAGTATACAAGTCGTTGATATGATCTTTGTGAAGGGGCTTCCTCACAAATTGCCATATCCCTCGGAGTGGTACAACGTAAACATTGCAGGTCATAACACTCCATACTTTATTACAAACATTGTCTTACAAGTTGGTATTCTCACAGGTCCTATGAGAACACCCTAAGAGACTACTAAAGTACCATTACAACTTATACTAAAGATGAAAAGAGCTCAACAACTTATTTAGGTAAGTTCTACGTTGCTCGGCTCTATGATACTAAGGTATGTCACTACTCCTCCACCTCCGTGTCATCAGGTCCGTAGACTATCCCATAGTCTACGCCTTCCACTCCGCCGGTAAGATCAGGTTCTTCGTAGACCAGCTCGTAGCTTCCTTCTGGTGCCCCATCGTTGATAGCCTCCACTTCGGGATCACAGCCTAGCAAGGGTGTCGAAAGAAAGTGAGTACAGCAGGTACTCAAGCAAGTTCTAAAAGAATAAAAGGTGTTTGATGCACTAGCTACGACCATTGATCGTGAAATCGCAGTCAATGCATGTTTTGAAAACATTTCTTCAAAAGGTTGCTTTTATTATGAAAACTATGCCCGTCGCCTTCACAAGTTGACCGTAACTTCGTGGAGTTCCTTTCCTGCCGCGTTCGCAGCTCCCTTCCCGAACAAGGAGTGACAGCCACAATTTGATACACTCGCAGAGGTGCGTTACTTTTCCCACAAGAGATCTCACCCTTTTTGCCATCCGCAGGACTTGCCCCCGTTCACACTTCCTTTGGTGTGAGGCCAGGTATAAAGATCCAAGCCCACACCGCCTTCTCCGCGACCGCAAACCCACCCTTTTGTCCACCCGCACACCTCCGGAGACTTCCCCGATAATACGGCTTTACTCATGGTGTACTTTGGACAATCCTTCATAGATCGTAGAGCCATCATCACTAATGGATGGGGATTTAAAAGGCTATCCCAACCTACGGCAAGTGCCTCCAACACCCCGCCGGCTCTACCAATCCGTTGGCGTGCGTAAGGGAAAAGATACGACCGGCTTCCCTGCAGCCATTATAGATCTCATGGTCAACGCGGTTTGTACGGCGCTAGAATCACCGGACGGCATTGGTAATTTAATCCTAGGGTGATATAACCCATTGCAATGGAACCTCCACCATATCAACACATACCATGGTTCCATTGCCAGCCACATAGTCATATTCATAGTTGGAAATTAACATTTCATTTGCGATGCAGGAATGATAAGTATATAGCTTTGCATTAAAAGTAGTAAAAATAATCAAGTTGACATGAGCAAGGGTGAACTTGCCTGTGGACCGCGAGATAGTGCAGCTTCAATGCAGCTTGATGGAACCTCGGACCTCGGGTTCTCAGTAAGAAGCATCATTGTCCGGTAAGGACAATGTTATAAAAATCCAAATAATGCAATCATGGATGTATTATTTTATGTTGAATCCCTTTACCCCATTGAGTTATTACAATTTAGGGTTGTATTTAAGATTTATGTCTTTGACGGTAATTTACAATTGATTTAAAAGTATTAATCATTGTAATTCACACAAAGTACAACAATTCAAAGTAACATGATTTTACTTGGTAATTACCTTAGTCATTCCAAAATAATTTGAAATTATAGAGTTACCTCTATAGTTTTTGGAATAAAAGGGAATATAGTAGTTTTCTGGGAAAAATTCTCTTGTTCAAAAGAAATGACTTGGAATAATAGAATCTCATTTTGAAATGTTTGAAAATAAGTTTTTGAACTTATTTGAGATTTTTCCTTGAATTTTAAATACAAGGAAATAATAATTGAAAATTCCAAGTGATTATTTAAATTCTGAAAATTCATAATTTTGAATTTGTTTCATAAATTCCATTTCATATTTTATTCTTGTTAAGATTTATTTTTCATTCATAAATCCAATTTTTATTGGATTTTTAGAGTTGTTTATGATTTATTAAAATTTGGTAAAGTTTTGATCTTTTATTAATTAGAAAAAGACCAAAATACCCCTTGGACTCATATTGGGCCCAACCCAATAGACTAACCCAGTGGACGGCCCAAATAGGCTGGCCCCCTTTTGGGTTTGGTGGCGCCGAAGCGGCCCACCACTCTCACTCTCACTCGGCCCTCTTCTCACTCGTCTAACCCTAATCTCCGGCGACCCCGAGGCGATGGCGTCGCCGCCATGGCCGCCGCCCCGCTCCGGCCATCACCGGCCTCCTCCGCCGTGGTCACCTACCGATCTAGAACCGCCTCGAGCAGCATCTATCGATCCGTCCGAGCCGTTTCTCTCCTCTCGTCCTCTCCCCGGCGAATCGCCTCGGTCCGGATCTCCCGGAGAATCGCCATGGGCGATCCGGGTGGTCTCCGACGAGCTCTCGCCTTCGTCGTCGACGTGTGCGCCTCCGAGACCGACCCGGCGCGGGTGCTGCTTGCGCGCCCGTGCCGTCGTCTCCATGCCGTGCCGCCGTGGTGGTGTTCGCTCGGCGTAACGCCGGCGCCTTCCTCGGCTTTGCAGCTGCTATGGCCGCGCGGGCACCGCTCGCCATGCCATAGCTTCGCCTCCGTGCGCGGGTAAGTTCCTCTCGCTCCCCTCTTTCTCTTCTCGTGCGCCTCCCTTGCCACCGTCCTTCTTCCTCCTCATGATCTCGTTGCTCTCCGGTGGTCTTGTGACCATCTAGAGCCATGCTATTGCCGTGCAATCTTCTTGTGCTTCGGTTTACTGCAAGTTCATGGCCCAATTGCCATTTCCTGGTACTGGCACATGCTGCTTTGCTTGCTGTTCATGCTATGCTTGCCTTGTTGCTACCCCTAGCATTATCTACACTTACCATGCTCTACTGTGCTTGTTCAAGAGCTATCTATGCCATGCTATGATTGGTTATGACTTGCTTATGCTCACTGGTCTATCATGCTTGCTTGTCTAGGTGCACTTGTGATGCATCTGTGACACTTGTGTGTGTGCCACAGGTGCCCGTGATATGATTCAAGATTAATTCTCGCAATCCAATGATCCATTGGATCATTTCTTGCTTGTTGGCAAAACTCTCCGTGTAGCTTGGCTTGCTATGATTGATCAATTTGATCAATTGTTTGTCGCTGATTGCTTACCGGCTAACATTGTGGTTAAATGATTCACTTATTTGGTGATGCCGATGCTCAAGCATCCCCGTGCCGTTGCTTACTTGTACTCGTGGCTTATTTCTAGCTATCTAGACTTGCTCTAGTGGCTATGAATTAAATTGTGTTGCTTAACAAGTATGCTATCGTCATGCTTAGCATGGATCTCGTGATAAATTCATGCTTAGATTACTTAATTCTGATGAACTGCTTATGCAGTGATGATTTAAATGTCTTGCTTGTATATGAGTTTGCTGTTCATGATTCTTTTACAAGCAATCAAACTCTGAATCCATTTCTGGATAGTGATGTGGTCTATTTGGCTTGCTCTTATTTGGTGCTAAGTGTGATGTGACCTCGCAGCCTTGCTACCGACCGGTTGCTCACCAAGTGGTTGGATCTTGTTGGCTACTCAACTTTGCTTGCATATTAGGGGATCATAGTAAGTATGAATGCCAATATGCTTGCCTCGTGAAGAAATCTAGGGTTTCGATGGTTGCTTGCTTAGGATCTTCTCGTGTAGTCTTAGCCGCTAATCTATGCTATCTACCGGTGCTATCTCGTGCATGTGATCTTGCTAGTGTGTATCTCGTGCATGCTTTCTAGCCTCTCGTGCACATGATTTGTATCTCGGATGGTTTCGTTTTAGTAGCTTTTGATCGGCAAGTAATCCTTGGTGAAAACCAAGTGATGATCTACCCATATGAGCATCTCGCTCATTCCCATGCTTATTTCATGCATATATGATGGATCAAATCCATTGGATCCGTCCAGGAACTTGGTATACCTTGTTCCAGCCTCCTAGTATGAAATATTTGGTTGATGTAGACTTGGGGTTTCGTTCACAGCCCTTCACCTCCAGTATTCTGGTTGATCTTCTCAGTGTCACCATGATTCCCGGTGGCTAAGTTGGTTGTGTTGGTTTCTGTTCTTGGTTATGAACTCGGATGAACCGTGCTTGTTCTTGCTTCACCCTTACCTCGGTGATCTTATCTCGATCGATCGTGCACCGGTTCTAGGGTTTGTGTGCTATTTATATGGTCTCTACTTCTTCCCCGGCCATGACACACAAGCCTCGGTTACTTTATGACTCACCCCTTGCATTGCCTTGCTCGTTGCTTGGCTAGCAACATGTCCTTCATATGGTGAAACTTGAGCCCCCGTGGCTTGCTCGTGGTCTGGTCCGCCTATGTTTATCCGATGCCGTCCAGGATTTTTGGACAAGCACAAGTGTGCCGTGATGGCTTTCACCGTCCAAACCGAACTTTGTGTTATTTCTGCTAACTATCTAAACTCGAATCTTGCTAACACTTGTATTCTGGCTAGTACCTGTTATTTGATTTGCAGGTTTGAAGGTGAATATGACCATAAGATCATCCTCAAGACACTTAGTTTAGGTTTAGTTTAGAATTAAACTTGTAATTTTTCCTTTTCTTTTATTATATCTCAATTCTTGTATCAAGAATATTGTAAAGACTTTGTAATTGTGTTGTATATCAATAAAGCTCAAGTTTTTGGTTTATGAGCTTTTGTATTATGTAATGTGTATATTCTTGATTAAATATTGTATTTGATATTTACTTTGAAATTCAAAATGATTTGAATTTGTATCTTGTGTTTGAATTTTAAATTCATTGTTTATATTGTGTGATGTTTATATTTAAATGTTTAACACTTATCAAATGCAAACATTCCCCAAAGTAACAAGTTACAAAAGAGATCATGTCGAAATTTCCCTAACTCACATTGCCTAACCCTAGATGCAAAATGAGAGAGAACCTCGATCCCTCTTAGGTTTAGTTGCAATAAGGCGCGAAAATTTCCCCCGTTTTGCGATGAAATGCACATCCCATTTCTAAATCTACCCTTCGTTGTTCCTATGTTCTGGGTTATTACAGGTTGTCGCTACGTCGACTTACCTCATTAACATTCAGCCTTCTGCTGCCCTTCAAGGTGGCATTCCTCTCGAGCGTCTTTCTGGTAGCTCTCCAAACTACTCGACTCTTCGTTTATTTGGTTGCGTTTGCTATGTTCTTCTCCCTCCTCGCGAACGCACCAAACTGACCGCTCGGTCTATTGAGTGTGTTTTTCTCGGATACAGTGATGAGCATAAGGGCTATCGCTGTTGCGACCCTGTTGGTCGTCGGATGCGCATCTCTCGTGATGTCACATTTGATGAGACACGTTCCTTCTATCCTCGCCCCACCTCTGGTACTTACCCGGTGGATGATATCTCTTTTCTTCTTTTCCGGATGCACCTCCTTCTGTCCCTTATCCTCCACCTCCTAGTTCTGATGCGTCCCCTTCGATTTCGGCGCCATCCTCTCCTCTTTCTAGTCCCCCTAGTACTCCTCGTTCTCCGGCTTCAGATCCTTCCTCTGTTGTTCTTCTTCCTCTTCTTCTGATGAGTCGTCCTCCGCAGATGAGCTTCCCTCTTCATGGCCTGTTCGTCAGCGTCGTGCTCTAGCCTGTTACTCTCCTAGTCAGTATGGTCTCTCTGTCGTCTCCGAGCTGACTTTTTATCGGGCTGCCGAGCGTCATCCTGAATGGCAGCTTGCCATAGCTGAGGAGATCGCTGCACTTGAGCGCACCGGCACCTAGGATCTTGTTTCTCCCCCTTCTGGTGTTCGTCCTATCACGTGTAAGTGGGTCTATAAAATTAAGACCCGCTCTGATGGATCTCTCGAGCGCTATAAAGCGCGTCTTGTGGCTCGTGGCTTTCAGCAGGAGCACGCCCGTGACTATGATGAGACTTTTGCCCCTGTGGCTCATATGACCACTGTGCGCACTCTTCTTGTTGTTGCTTCTGTTCGACGCTGGTCCGTGTCCCAGCTTGATGTTCATAACGCTTTTCTTAATGGTGAGTTGAGTGAGGATGTTTACATGCAGCCTCCTCTTGGGTATTCTGTTCCCGATGGGATGGTTTGTCGTCTTCGACGTTCTCTTTATGGCCTGAAACAGGCCCCTCGTGCCTGGTTTGAGCGCTTTGCCTCTGTGGTGACTGCTGCTGGTTTGTCTCCTAGTTTCATGATCCAGCACTTTTCGTTCACACTTCTCCTCGTGGACGCACTCTTCTCCTTCTCTATGTTGATGATATGATCATTACTGGTGATGATCCTGAGTATATTGCCTTTGTCAAGACTTGTCTTCGTGATCAGTTTCTTATGACTGATCTTGGTCCTCTTCGCTATTTTCTTGGGATTGAGGTTTCCTCCACTTCTGATGGCTTTTCTATCTCTCAGGAAAAGTACATTCAGGATCTTCTTGTTCGTTGCTCTTGGGGATGAGCGCACGGTTGACACTCCTATGGAGCTTAATGTTAACCTTCGTCCTACTGATGGTGATCCTCTTCCTGATCCCACACGTTATCGCCATCCTGTTGGGAGTCTTGTTTATCTTGCTGTCACTCTTCCTGATATTTCTTACCCTGTTCATATTCTGAGTCAGTTTGTCTCAGCTCCTACCACCGTTCACTACAGTCATCTCCTCTGTGTTCTTTGTTATCTTCGTGGCACGATCACTCATCGCATTTTATTTCCTAGTTCCAGCTCTCTCCAGCTCCAGTGCTACCCGGATGCTACGTGGACGAGTGATCCTATGGATCGTCGTTCACTTTCTGCTTACTGTGTGTTTCTTGGTGGTTCGCTTGTTGCTTGGAAGACGAAGAAACATATAGCGGTTTCCAGTTCGAGTGTTGAGGCTGAGCTGCGGGCTATGACTTTGTTGATTGCTGAGGTGACCTGGTTACGGTGGTTGCTTGCAGATTTTGGGGTCTCTGTTATGACACCCACTCCACTTTTGTCTGGCACTACATGTGCTATCAGTATTGCACGTGATCCGGTCAAGCATGAGCTGACCAAGCATATTGGTGTTGATGCTTTTTATACACGTGCTCGAGTGCGGGATGAGGTTGTTGCGGTTCATTATGTGCCTTCAGATTTGCAGTTGGCGGATTTCTTTACAAAGACACAAACTCGAGCGCAGCATGACTTCTTACTCTCTAAACTCAGTGGTGTGGATCCACCATGAGTTTGAGGGGGTGTTAGAGTATATATATGTATATTGTAGTTTCCCATATGTTAGGGGGCTTCCTGCATATTTGCACATGTACATGTACTATATATTGTGGCCTTTGGCTCTCTGGTAATACAACAAGCATATTGCCCGAACAGCAATAACAAGATATTGTGGCCGTCCATCTGCGACAACCGCATCTACGAGAGCAATGGCCCCTCCGCGTAGTACCCCGACGACGAGGGTGAGCTGGAGAAGTTACGGCTGGCTGGCTGCTGGCTCCCTTCAGACTGGCCGTCGCCCAAGCTGAGGCACACTTCGGCAGCAGACGCCGCTTTCGCGGCTTCAAGAGCGACGAGGCATCCCCTTATGCATTCGTACGTCTCAAAGGAGCAGCGGCGTTTCTCGTCCTCCCACGTCTCATGCGACATGTTCGCCGGCTTCTCCTTCGGCGCGACGGTGCGCGGCTTCGGCGGTGGCTTCGGCGGCGCCTTCGCTGCCTTCGCCGGAGGCTTTCTCTTCGGTGGCATGGCGGCGGCGAGGGTTTTTCGGGTTGGAGCCTTGATGGGAGATGGAGCGGCGGGCGGGAGAAACAAGCAGTATAGGAGGCGGAGTTTTGGTGGAAAAGATGTATATTTTTTGGGATGTGTGGCAGATAGGCGGCTCCCACGTCCAAAAAAATTCTTGTCTCGAGAGACGTCGGCGCGCCCGATTCGCGCCCTTCGGGAAGGGGCCAGCACGGGGTTGCCGGCGCTTCTATTAGACTCGAAAAAGCACTAACGCTTTTTGGGCGCGCCGGTGTGAGTCCATTTTCACTTCCGGTTCCCAAAACACTATTAAAGCCGTTATGGGACGAGCCGGTGGAGATGCTCTTAGGACTGGCTCGGATCTGGCCTTGATATGGGGTAGACATCGTGGGCATGAGGAATATGCTGATGGTAGTCCATAGTGTTAACAAAGAGACTTGAAATGAGCATGCTATCAATGATTTCAGACCATCTACTACGCGAACAGCTCAATCGAGCGAAACCGGCGAAACTGAATAGCCTCTCCTTACTCACGGTACCCAAAAAAAGCCCCCTTACCTGGCAGATTTTTTGAACGGCACAAGCCACAGTTGTATGCAAAAATATTTGGCCGGAGGATTGGCATTCCCGACGCCCAGTAAGGTCGACACACAGAATTTCGCAGTGCTAGATCATGCCGGCGGATAATTACGCCATGGTCGTCGGCAGGCAAGACTGGCCCCACATAATATCGATGTAAATTAAGGGAGGGACATAGTAGCGCGTCATGGATTGTGCGTAAAGTGTTGACTGGTCAACCTTGATGCGTATAGGAGATCCAAGACCATGATGCATATAGGAGATAAGACTCCACGAATATGCCTCCATGGAGGGGAATGAGTGAGTCATCATCATTGGCACGAGAAGAAGCAAAGCTAGCCTTTCATCTGGATATATCTACCATTCCTACCGTGGTCATTCCAAACGTGAAACCCAAACACTAGAGCACCACCATGGAGCTGGCAAGAAATAAGAGATGAGCACAAATTTCTTTACTCGGGTTCTCGTGATACTTCTGGCCAGGAGTTGTTCCTCACCGACGAAGGAACCATCGAGAGCACATGGGGTGGGTGGGTGGGTGGGTGGGTGGGTGGGGGGGGGGGGGAGGGGTACACGGGACCTTTGCTCCTACCCCAACGATAATGAAAGTTGCCCAAGAGAGCATAGCTCATGTTCCCTATTCTCCTTCACCATATGAACAACAAGTCGGCGACTCCTGCCTAGTGATCAGCTCACCTGGAATAAGCAGAACTCACTCGACCTCCACGCCATCCACAAATATCAGAGCACCCGCCAACCTCAAACACTGTAGGATGCACGAGCACAACTGGCATGCCGGTCGCAGGGTATCCCTCGGCCACATATCTGGTAGATCAAAATCTAGACCACTACCAACACCAAATAAGGTTACCACGCCATGGGACGAAGCTCTGAGCCAAAGTGATTTCGCCCTAGACCACACACAAGGCTGAGCCTGGGGAGCCCATGCTCCACCACCGGCACCACAGGGCCGGGGGCAGCCAGAAAATCAGCGGGAGTCCCGACCACCTTCCGGAGGCGTAGGGGAACCACTGGACCTTGCCATGAGGTCGTCTTGTGCCGCCCGCAGGCGAGCATGCGCAGCGCAAGACACCATCCACCAGGGCGATGCCGAAGCCACAAGAACTCTTGATGTGTAGATGGAGAGTCCAGACGACAGGGTTCACAATCAGCCAAACCAAGATTGTCCCACCATCGCAGCCTACCACACGGACTTTTCCGGAGGCACCTCCAGCGACAACGGGAGGGCGGGAGCTTGGAAGGTGTTGTTGGAAAGCTAGGGTTTTGGCGCTACCTGTGTCGCCCCAGGGTAGTGGCGCAGGGCCGAAGGGGGTTCTTCTTTAGTGGTCATTCACGGGAATAGTAGCAATTACAAGTCGTGACATAACAATATTCTACTTAGGCCTTGTTTCGAAACAGTGGATTTCAGTGTATGGTAGTGTATTCTCCGCCGTGCTTTAGGTGGACACCCGATTCACTTCTCCAGGCCATGAAACGCGAGTGGAAAAAACGCGGCACCCACCTCGCATCTGAAAATCAGCTCAACCCAACGTGTTTTCAGGAGTTTACTCGGGCTTACGTGACTACAAACCGGGCTGCCAAATAGCTATGAAGTGTATTTTCAAGTAAATGGATGGGCTGGTATGATACACGCGTATCCACCTAGAAACCGGGCAACCAAACAAGGCCTTAGGGGATAAAAATCAGCTATATAAATTTACTACTCATTTAACGTCAGCTTAAAACGATAGTTGCAAGTAACTAAAAATAGGTTTTTGTATGGGTATATATGCTGGCATGTGAACATTGAACGTAGGAAAGTGATAGAGGCGGCGCGTGTATGTACCCTACGACTACGATTGATAGGAAATCCTGTTGCGGTTGACTTCAAGTCATTGATAGAGGTGCCGCGTCTATGTACAGTACTCCTAGCCTTTGATGACTTCTACGGTTGACTACAAGTCAAGCACCCCGTCAACGCTCGCAATCGCTGGGACCTTCCCATTCCCGGCCACAGAAAAAAATCTATATAGTACCTAATAATAAAGAAAATAAGGTTTCCTTCGTTTCGTCCGTACATGGTTTCTGTCGTCCGCTCGCTTCGTTTGATATTTTTTGGTACGTCGCCACAAGTCCTGAGATCGCACGACAGAGGCCGGTTTTCATCCGCTTCGGTTTTGTTTCGTGGATGGCTGGACTCTGCTCCGGACTCGTTCGCCCTGACTATATATCTACACAAAAGCACCAGAGCCACCGATCTAATTAGCGCCACCATCACCGCCGGGGGAGAGCGCGGCTGGTGTCCATGCGCGACCGACTGCTCCAGCCTCCAGGCTTATTTTTTTGAGATTGCGTGGACATAACCCACTTCCTCCATCTCCGGTCAACGAGGTCTGGTGGAGTTCATGGCCGTACGGGTCCTCGAATCAGGCATCGGTACCGAAATTTTCGTCGCGATCCTCGGCGCACGTAGGAGGACCTGCAGCAACGAAGCGCATAACGCTGCGCTCACGGCCATTACAAACGGCCGTGTATGCATGCGACGCTGCGTTCACGGAATCACGACCAGGACCAGGACCAGGTTGTGACGACCGGATTAGGCAGATCTAGGAGGCAGGATGGCTATACTAATCATGATCCACCGCTGCATACCAGGGGCCTGCGCCCGCGCAACAGCGACGGGCCGATTTCTGGCGGCGCAGGAGGAGGCCAGGTACTGAAGGTCATGTGGATTTTCATGGGGTGGAAATCTGCAACACCAACCTGCTGGTGGTGAAGCCATCTGCAACTTCTACGGCAAAGCCGCCAGGTCAAGGAGTAGCTTGAGCTATTCGGCGCTATAGCATTATGTGGATGGCCATGTCGTCGGGTACGCGCAGAACGGCCGGGTCAATGGGTTGTTTGAGGTCTATGCAGGCAAGACTATGTCAGCCTCATAGGTCTGGCCGTGCTCACTTCAGATCCATGGAGGCCGAGCATGGCGTCGCATCCACTACGCTTGCATGTCGTCCTCCTAGGCCGAGCCATGAGGTTAGCTGAGATCATGGAACTGATCTGCCGGAGCAAAACGAATGTGAAAGCCTCTGCTCGGCTCGGTGAGCAGGTGACCGGGATCGGGATGGTTCTGAAGCTGGACACGACCAGTGGCGTCCCGGGCGGTAAGCCATGTCGTCAAACCTGTGTACGCATGATACATACGGCGATCGCAGATATAGATAATTTTCGCACCATAAACTACCTCAGGGAAGATTCTCGTCCCGCTCGTTGGAAAAAGAATCAGCATCCAGCCACGGCCATGGTGAAGATGTAGTGGCTATGGACTATGGTGGTTTCTCGCTGGAGGCCTGGAGCCCTTCAACGTGTCCAAGGCGGCCTAGGCGGAGAACCAGAGGGTGGCGCAGATGTGCGGCCGCCGCCAGTGAACGCCGCACCGGTGGCGTCCAGCCGTCCAGGATCTCGGCATCGGTGCTTCCGCACAAGACGGCCAGCATTCGGGTCGCGGCATCGGGAAGAAGATGGGGCAGGTGTAGTTCAGCCGCACGTATCTGTGTTTGGGCGTCGGCGAGTTCGCGTGCAATTCCATGCCCACGTACCTGTGCTCGCCCAGGTTAACACGGCGCGTTCGTCAACGGCCGGGATGGCCGCGTCTCTGTATGGCTCTGCGAGAGAAATTTAGAATTTGTTATATTTGTTGCCGACAGGTTCAGGCTGCTGGCTGCCTTTGGTTTAATGTAGTATCTGATTTTGTAACTCCGTATTTACATGTGGAGAGGTGGAGTGCGTGGCCGACAGGTTCAAGCTGCCTCATCTGCCCTTTGATGAGATCAAATTCTTGAGGTAGATTGCCGATGGACACCCTGACTCCAGAGGTATTTTTGTATGACCAGAAAGAAAGATATGCATTATGCTATTTGACTATCTTTAAGAAAACATTAAAGATTGTCCAAATTAATTGCAAGCAGCTGCTAATGATAGCATAATAGTTGCCAATCCAAGCATCAATGAAAAATATTATTTGCACACTAATATGATATGCGTACAATGTTTCTACAGTTCATGGATAATAGTGTTTTATGCAAAACAAGGCGTAAAGAATATCATGGATTACATGTTCATGGGGAGTCAACATTGAATGAGATAGATGAATCCAACATTGATATTCCTCATATAAAATTGGATTGCAGTTTCTTACCTGTTTTCTTTTACGTGTCTTAGTTAGAACAGTACCTTGCACTAGACACAATACACAAGAACCAAAGTGTACACATTAGCGGTGAACATTATTGGTGAACATTGTTTTTTTAGCAAATTGGTTAACATTGTTGTTGCCATTTGATTCGTCACTTCCTTAAAATTAATTTAGGATATCTGCTATCCCCTTTGGATGTATTGTAGAAGCTTATCATGGTTATCCGAAATTATGCTCTAAACATATTTGAACTTCACTGAATAGAACATCAGGATGTTAGAGACTGTATACCTACTTAATTTGAAGTTTGTATAATGACCACATGTTACTGATTTGTAAAGGATAAACATGTATAAGATTTATACAAATTATGGTTATAAAATTATGTTTAACAAGATTAAAATGAAGTGGATAAATAGAAAAGTGTAAGGGCACGTGCAATAGTTGATAAAACGGTCTTATCTTGACCTCGCCATGTAATCTAGATATAATAATAAAACATGATGGACAATAGATTATTTTTTCCCAAATGCTAAAAAGTGCTTGGATGCTAGTTGTCCAACCGAGCACTCGGTTGTGGACCGTCGGATGCGTACTGAACCGGACGATCGCGCGCCGCGTCCTGCCCAACATCCCGACCGAAATAATCTGCCCCCCGACCAAACCCCACCTGGGTCCTACGTGGCAGAGCATCCCCTTCTCTCTCCGCAAAATCGTTCCCCATTTCTCAACTAGGGTTTCATCGGCGTCGGGCGATTTCGTCGACGGCGAGCGATGTGCGGGGAAGTAGGTGTTGAGGTCGTCGATAGAGCGCGAGTGCGCTGGAAGGAGGCGTGCTCGTCGGCGACCGGCGGGCGGCGCGGCTATGCGGCGAGCTCTCTGGTTGTGGATCGCGTCCCACCTCCACCTCGCCGCCCCACCGCCCATTCTCCTCCAGCAGCATCACCTCCATCTCCCCTGCCACCAAAACCGCTTGTCCTGAATTCTCCATCCCGAGCATCCTTTGCTCTGCGCTGCCTCCTCTCGTATGCCCCGCTCCGGGCCTCCGTCGGTGGCGCAAAGTAGGAGGAATCAGACGGTGAGGGAGCAGGAGGCCTTGTGGGAGAGGACTTGGCGGCGTTCCGGCTCAGCGACCAGTGGGTGATTTATTTGGCCTATTTCAGTGGAATCGCCGCCGTGGTGCTCTATGGGCTCAACATGCGCTGGATCAACCCGGCCACTGGGTTCGGGACCAGCTTCCTCAACGCTCCATCCCCGACAGCCACAAGGTGCGTCCATCTACACGATTCTCTGCTAGTACTCACTGCATATGCACCGTTCATTAATCCCGATCTGGTTCCTGCTCCTATCTAGGACAGTAGTAAACCATTTGTGTCATGTCCGGGATGAAATGGATTGGTTTTGGTATGCCTGACATAGAAATGGATTTTGTGTGGGCTTACGTTGTGGTGTCTAAATTACTAGTACAAGTTAGATAGGTGCCCTGATCTCGTATATAGGATATGGGATAGGATATATATAGCTCATACGAGTGGTTCTCGTAATCTAACTATCTGCTAGTTTCATTCAAATGTTGGTATGTATTGGCAATTAATTGAATCTAACTTGGGAGCAAATATCATTAGGCTTCAAGCATCCCCGTGACCCTGAACGAATCCTTCAATTCAATTTGTTCAGAAAATCGAGTAATGTTTGATATACAACATATATCTGAGGTTACGAACCTGAGAAAACTTAGTCCTTAGATAACATGATGGACTTGTTAGATTTGTTAGATTTTGTGTAAGTTTATACTAAGGTGCCTGAAGTACTAGAAAAAAGAAGTTGTGTATCCTGTTTTATACTCATTAATGTGATCCTTAAGAGTCATTTAGCACACAACAACAGATCAATGATATTCTATTTTAGCGAAAAAATTAGACTATGGAGCAAAACAGTAACTGGGCTTTGTGCATATTCATCTTAATGGATCCCTCACAATCTTCAAAGAACCGTTTAAATTTGTTAGTTTGAACACTCCAACATTTTCTACCATCCCAAATATGTGAGGCCATAAGCATGAACCTTAGCAAACCCCAGACGGGTTTCGAACTTGGTACATACTTCCTTTCATTTCTAATTTCTTTTCACAGCTAGTATGAACTAATAGACCAATAATCCATCCATTCATCAATGTAAGACATTTTTAGCTTTTTAGATTCACCCGTTTTGGTCCATATCTAGCCTACTATGTTGATTCTCACTTATTTTGGTACGTACCTAGCTAGTCCACTTTGAAATGTCTGAACGGTCTTATATTTAATCCATTGATTTTGAACTCACGTTCATCACCCGTATGTTTACTTTGTGTTTCATCTTCTTGCTTAGTTGGTTAGTGAATCAAACTAAGTTGGTTCATGAACACAATTAACTTGTTTACTAAATCTAACTAAGTTGCCTTCTCAACCTATAATTTTGGTTAATTGGTGTATTCATCTTCTAGTTTAGTTGGTTTTTCGAATATAACTAAGTTGGCTTCTGAATTAAGTGGTTGTTTTTTGTATCACAGTTAAGTTGTTTTTCACCACGTAATTAAGTTGTTTTTGCAGCTAATACTAGTTGTTTTTGTCAACATAGTTGCGTATTTTGCATTTATTTTTGCATACAACTAAGTTGCTTTGTCTCCATAGGTAAATTGCTTACACCATCTTAACTAAGTTGGTTTTATAGCTTGTATTAGGGGTTTAGTTTGGCACGTGGTGCGTGGGGACTTAAATAAGGTGTTGTTGGTTGTCACATTTATTTAAGTTATTTTTCGAAGTTGGTTTTACACATGATACTGGTTGTTTTTTGTCTGCATATTTGCGTACTTCAACTTAGCATAGAACTAAGTCACTTTGTCTCCATAAGTAATTTTCTTACACTATTGTCACCAAGTTGGTTTCATAGCTTGTATTAGAGGTTTAGTTTGCACAGTGACTTTTCATGTGATGTGGGGGCTTTAATTTAAGGTGTTTTTTATTACAACATTTAGTGAAGTTATTTCCCAGGTTATAATTAAGTTGGTTTTGCACATGATTAAGTTGCTTTGACAACATGCCTAAGGTGTTTACATTATCTAACTAAGTTCTATTTTATCATCTAACCAAGTTGGTGTACAAGCAATGTCCGAAGTTGCATAGTGATTTAATTAAGTTTCTTTTATTAACATGCTTAAGTTATTTTTATGATCTAACTAAGTTGCTTTAAGTTTTTGAGTTACACTAAATGCCCAACAATAGTGTACCAATATAATTAAGTTGCTTCTTTTCATCTAGCTAAGTTGCTTTGTTGGACTAGCTAAGTTGTTTTATATGATCTTATTTAGTTGTTTTCATCAACTAGAGTAAGCTGCACACAAATATTACTCCCTCCGATCCAAATTAATTGATTCCACTTTATCTATATACGGATGTATCTAGTCAACAGACTCATATATATATATATATATATATCTGTATCTAGACAAAGTGGAGTCAAATAATTTGGATCGGATGGAGTACATTATTTTGTATCTTGTATATGACAAAGTTTACTTTCTAAATAAACTTACGTCAATATTCTTCATGTGTTTCAGCATCATGATTACGTTGTTTCCCAGATTCTATTTAGTTGTTTCATCAACTAGATTAAGTTGCACAGGAATATTACTTAAGTTGTATGTCGTATATGACTAAGTTGCCTTTCCAAATAAACATGGGTTGCATCCTCATTTTCAATTGAGTAATATTTTTTCTTCGAACTAAAATCTTCTGAAGTAACTGAGTTGTTTTGATACCTTGCTTAAGTTGGCTTCTGAAAGTAATTGAGTTATTTTGATAATTATTCCTAAGTTGGCTTCTTAAAGTAGGCTATTCAGTTTTTTAACAACCCCTGGTCATGCAAGATACAGATAAATGATAAGTAACTTTTATGCATTTCTAGTAAAACCCACAAAAAACTCACTGATGTACTGATGTGGTTGCATTTTCTCCAGACAAGCATGATCAAGGAAGAAAAATGTTATTCCTACATCGACGCTCCAACACATATGTACAGTCAGATAAGACAGATGCTTAGTATTCAGAAATTACTAGTCACAGCTACCGTCTTCTCAAAAACATATTTCTGAAGTTCACCTTTTGTGTTAGTTACCATGTTAGTCTTTTGTGGCGCAAAAGATATTCCTGGGAACTACTAGTAGCATGTTTGATTCCAAGGAGCCTCATGTTCGTGTCACAGCTGCTTATTATTTTCTGCTTTGTGCACATTGATATATGTTGGATACACCTGCTCTTTAATAAGTTTTCAACCATGTCACGATAAGTTGAACCTCGGAGTTCTGACTGTCATTCATGCTTTTTTCAAGTATGCATATCCATTTTTTTATGATGTCACAAGTATGGTACTAAGTTGTACCTATGTAATCTACTAAATTGCTTCCTGGTTGTAAAGAAGTGTGTTCCTTTCCTAGTGTTATTTTGTTTGTGCGAAGTTGATTCGCCACGACACTAGAGTTGCTTTTCCACAACAGCCAAGTTGGTTTTCGAAAAAAAAAAAATCGTCAAAACATATACAAATGGGATCTAGTTTTGAAGATCTAGTTGTGAGAAGCCCAACGGTGAAAACGGATTGTAAATCCGATACACAGTTTACAAGTTATGAGTTTTTTAATTTTCTCCATTTAAAATTAAATGCACGTGTGGTAAATTTCGGATGATTTCTTGGAGCTGCCATAAACTTTCCTTTTTTAAATTTGAGGTCTTTCCACTTACGGGTGAGTGCTAGGATAGACAAAATAGCACCCAAATGGGTGGATGCTGCCTAGCCACGTCCTTATTTTTTAATCTTATCTTTAGTAACCGGACATGGTAAATATGTGGTGAGGGAGATTATGCTATGAGATCATCTCTTAATTGAGAGAAGGCGAAGACTTTTTTTTACTTCTCTTTCCTCCACCTTAATATTTATCCTACATGACATTGCTAAAATTTCACCATTGTACATGCCCCAAGGTATATTATGCCAAAAAAAAAGGGCATCGGAGCTAGAATTTGTAAATGGTCTTGGGTATTAAAATACACACCAATCTTCAATATAAGAGGAAAACTAGAAAGGTGTGATAATCCCTGTACCGAACGAGGAGGTCAGATTGTGTTTCCGGTATTGCTTTAACCAAAATCAACCCGTAGCAACGCACGGGCAAATTTACTAGTAATCCTTTGTATTTCCAACTCTCGTGACCGTTAATTATTTTTTCTTGGGGAAACTCTTAATTAACTTAAGGGTTTTTTCTTATGACTGTCCTTAGTTTTCACGAATATTACAACTACGCCACCGTAAATCAGTGGAATTGGTGGTGGCAAGTGAATTGGTGGATGCCACCACTAGTACCGACCTGCTACTTAGAGCCGGTTTTGGCCCTTCGTACTTAGACGGTTCCGCTATCCAACTCAAAGCCTCGGTCTCTACTAGCGTGCCATCCTGAGATGGTTTTAGATCTAGCTCAAAAAAAATCACTTCAAACGATTAGTAATAGTAACCACTTCTAATATTAGGATAGTCTGAGACGGTTAGAATTACCGACCGTCTCTAAAGTCGGCAAACCCTCAGACGGTTTCTATTAGCGGGCATCTCTAGAAGGATGCCAGTCTCAGGCCGAAGTTATTACTAACCGTCTCTAAATTTCTAAAATCCTGAGACGGTTTTTTTACGGTCCGTTTCAAAAAAAGATCCATGTTTGAGTCAGCTGGTTCAAAGTGTCGTCTCTAAATGTTGAGGCGGGTTCGTAAAGAGACAGACTCTAAGATTTTGTCTTTTAGAGACGGGTTGGCATAATAACTGCTTCATGCTAAAAAAAAATTGAGACGAATTGGTTATGCTAGCTATCGTCGTGGTGAACAGACAGATGCCATGGGATGGCTTAAGTTGGGGCCAAATGTGTGCTAGAGGATTCGGGGGAGAATTTTGGTAACAGGGGAGAAGGGTTGGAACAGAATTCCGGTATGATTTCCTTAACTTGGCTCTTGGCCAGAGGTTGAAGATGTACAATACAAGCTCTACTTCTAGGTTGTGATCCGTCCCGCGCAGGGGTGTGCTCCCTCTCCTTATATAGGGGAGAGGGTGGCTTACAAGGGAAGAAACCCTAATGGCATCTTTTACTAGACAAACTACTTTACAAACCCTCTTTGGCATCAGATGACACCGGTATGTCTTTAATCAGGGAACGATGACATCCTCCGGTAGCTTTTACGTCACCTTCTGCTTTGGCGCCAGGGCTTCGTTTAAAGCTGATTTGCTTCGCTCATCTTTGTCCTCTAGTTCCTGAACGAATCTTTGACCAGTGTGCCGACAGGCTACAGTCGAGCTCCTGCCGGTACTCCGGCCTCTTCTCTAGTTAGCCATATTCCGGTATACCCCTCCTGGGATACCGGTATGTTTTCACTTGGCGCTAGCCAGCATAACTTAGTAGTCCAGATTAATCTTTAAACCGGTATCTTTATAACTGAAACAGGGCAAGTTTGTCAAGCCTTTGGCCTACTGGGGGCCATCCCCCCAACATTAGTCCCCGAAGCTGGTATAGTCTGGCGGATTCTATCCAACGGGCCATGCCAGGTTCCTATCTCAAAACGTACCGGATTAATCCTTCCGGTTTCAAGTTTAAAACCTTCCGGCGTCCTTGCCGAAACCATCTCATCATACCGATCTCAGCAAAACCTTCCGGTATCTTTTTCCGGTAGCTTCGCCATTAAACTTTCATCGACGAAGTCGAGAATATGTTGGAAATCGCGCTTGTCAGAGACATGCACACTGTTTCTAACGCTGCAGCGTCAGGGGTCAAATCCTTCGACTCCTGTGCGCTCATTTAATGTCCCACACTGGATCCTTACCGCCGTTCCAGATCCTTGTGGCCTCTGTGTGGCATTTCTGCGCGCCGCGCGTAGTTTTGCGCCACGTGGCGGCCCACGGGCAAAGTGGAGCGGGCCTGGCCGCACCACGGCCCATAACGTCCTCACTATATAGGGTGCGACGGTTCCACTCCGTCCCCCACTTCCTCATTTCTTCGTCTTCCTCGTGTCCTCCGAGCTTCTGCGCCCAGAGCACCACCGCGCCGTCGCTCTCCGTCGAACCTTTGCTCTCCGGCCAGGCTCCGTAGGAGCACGCCGCGGATTCGCCTCGCTCTCCTCCGTCGAGATCCAGCTCTTCCTCAACACTGGAGCGCCGCACGGCTGCCTCTGCATCCTCTGCACTCGCCGTCGCCGCTGCTCTTCTAGACAAGCTCCGGCGGATCCCTGGGCCTTCCGACGCCGAGGACCTCCGCCGCTGCCCTCATGTTGGTTCCTTTGGCTCGATTCATTTACCTCTTTGCAACATTGTTCTTGGGCCGTTAGATATTTATTTCCTCTTTTTCCTTTTTTTTTTCTTCCTGTCGTAGATCTTTGCGAAGATATAAATCTTGAGAAACCTGTTCGTAGTTAGGTTCTGTTGACTGCCAAAACCCACCGGCGGGCAGCGGCCTTGTCAACACTGTAGAGCCGGGGGGAGCCTAGAGCTGCGGCTAGCTGAGACCCCTCCGAGCGACGGCCCGCAATGCTCTTCTGGTCACACGCGGCGTTGCGAAGTGCAAGGGCGTGCCACCCGACCTATACCCGGTCGGGAAGGTGATGAGGTTGCCTCGCTTAGTTTCCTGCGGGGCATACATGTAAACGTTAAATACGAGCCTCGATCGGCTCTCGGGTTATCCCGTGAATCGGCTCAAAGAGCCGATCCACCCATGATCCGTACGGGGTGCACGAATACTTGGTGGTCCTGCTTGATCAAGATGAAGCTAATGAGATCTACGACGATTTAGGGTTTTCACCGCATAACCGGATCATCCTACTCCAGGTTGGGCCTTGCGGCCACGCACGGTGCTCGTAAGCCGATCCTAAACAAGGCCAAAAAACCAACATGAAGTTGATCCTAGGAACATCCCGTTTAGGACTTGCGAACGCCACCCTACGTGCCACTGGATCCTCCCCCCATTGTAAGGCCAAACTATTGCAGATATTAAACTAATCCTTGTAGAACAAGGAGCAATCGTAACGGATCAGATCTACTAAACAATGATCAAGCGGGGTGCCGCCCCCACACCTGAGATAGGCGTGAGGACGGCTAGATATGCAAGGGTTGCACTACGTAAGCATGCTTAAGCTAAGAACAATGCTAACCCTAACACATCTAATGATAACTACGTTGCTCGCCATCAAAAGCGCTTCAGTACGAGCAACGCATGAACAACGTGGGGCTTGTGCTGCCTAGATCGCAAGATGCGATCTAGGCAGCATGTCGCTACCCGATAGAAACCCTCGAGATGAAGGAGTTGGCGATGCGCCGAGATTGGTTTGTTTTTGGGGTTGAACGTGAGTTGTTGTTTATTCCATAAACCCTAGGTACATATTTATAGTCCAGCGGACTCTCTAATGCGGGCGTGCACCAAACCGTGCACGAATAAGAATCTATCTCTAAACTAAAATACGATCTAAAATGTTACAGATACACGGGCAATTAAGCCCAACTTGGTATAAAAGGCCGATCCACATACTTCTTCTATATATTTCTTCACATCCATCTTTGATCGCGGCCCACCTCTGACTTGGTCAAATTCCGGTGATAACACATGCCCCCCTGGTTTTGGAAATGATATTTCCAAAATCATACGTTTCTCTTTCGTCGGGTCATGTCATGGCAGAGCAGAACCATTGCAGCATTTTCCGTCGGGTCATGTCATGGCAGAGCAGAACCATTGCTCCGCACAATTTGACCGTTGTCTTTGAGTACTGCCTCCTCGAAAACTGCTGCGGCATTGAATTTTTTCACCGTGGCCCTCTTTATTTAACCGCTCTGAGCAATTCGCCATTTCACCATCCTGCTCTGTTCTGGCCATCGGCACCCAAAAACCCCCAAACTCCCACAGCCATGTCTTCCTCTTCTTCTTCCTCCTCGTCGGTCTTCCACGACTCTTCCTCCGAGCTTTCCCACGGGTCTTCCTCCTCCCGTGAGACGCCACCGGACATCCGCGCCCCAGAAGCATGGGACCTGGAAGACCATGCCTCCTCTGTCTGGTCCGAAGACGACCAGTCCCTGACCAGCGGGGACGGAGATCTTCAGTTCCTCGCCGTCGGGGAACTGGAGTCGGAGAGCGAGGACGACCGGTCCCCTGGGACGGCTGCCCCACCTCTGAAGAAGAGGAAGAGGAAGACGACGATGACGATGACTCACTCGAGGGTTATCCGCCAGCGAAGCGTCTCCGCATGTGGTGGGACGACGACAGCAGCGACGATGAAGACGAAGACGAAGCTCCCGTAGAGGGTCACGGAAGCAGCGACGAGGAACCCATCGGCAGTAGTGCCGATGAGAGTTCCGAGGACGACGACGAAGGAAGCGACGGCCCATAGATTAAGATCTACTAATATAGGCCTAGCAATAGTAGATTGGTCAATAGACCCTTCTTTTGTTCTCCCTTCCCAAGCAATCGGCTCTTTCTTTGTAAGGAATCCCCTCAACTAATTTCCCCCTTGTCGACTGCCGAATGGAGTTATCGTACAGGGAGCCGATGGCAAAATATCGGCTCATCTCGCTATCTGAGGCCAAGCTGTGTATAAACTTATTTTGCTAAAGTCGATATCAGCGTACCGGCTCTGTTTTCTGAAGTCGATGCCCGTGCATCGGCTGTACTTGCAAGCTGTTAATCTCCATATGTTTTCTCAAGTCGATGCCCGTGCATCGGCTCTAATGTATATATTTTTTTTATCGGCCGATTCTGAAATCGGCCCCCACATCTTACTCGTCCATCATCCCACATGCTTGGGAAATATTTCTTGAGGTGTTGACCATTAACGGCCACGGGGAACTTTTCGCCGCTCAATTCCTCCAGCATGTACGCATTACCCTTCAAGGCCTGGACCACTTTGTACGGGCCGTGCCAATTAGGAGACCATTTGCCATATGCCTTATCCCAGGTTCCCAATGGCAACACAGCTTCCCACACAAGATCACCAACTTGGAACTCCTTTGGTCTAACCTTTTTGTTGTAAGCACGAGCCACCCCGGCTTTGTTTTCCTTAATCTTCTCCAACGACCAAAGCCCGAGTTCCGTTGCGTCCTCAATAGTGTCGCTCATCAAAGCTGCATATTCTCCAGCTGTCAGATCATTCTGAAACGTGACGCGTCTTGATCCAGCCGTAATTTCCCAGGGCAATACGGCCTCCTGTCCATATACAAGCTGGTACGGTGAGGTCTTTATAGCTCCATGACACGACATGCGGTAGGCCCATAACGCTTCTGATAGCTTCTCGTGCCAATCCCGAGGGTTCTCGTCAATTTTCCTCTTGATCAGCTTGATCAGGCTTTGATTGGACGCCTCGGCCTGTCCGTTAGCTTGAGCATAGTAGGGGATGATCGGATCGGTTTAATCCCGACATCATCACAGAACTTCCCGAATTCCTTAGAAGTGAAGACCGAACCTCCATCGGTCGTGATAGTCCGGGGAATTCCAAACCTATGAATGACGTGTTCTTTCACAAACTTGATCACGTCCTCCGATGTTACTTTTTTCATAGGGACGGCCTCCACCCACTTGGTGAAGTAATCTGTGATAACCAAAATCCATTCATGTTTTTTACCTGATGCCGGATGGATTTTGCCGATCATATCCATGCCCCACCCCGAAACGGCCAAGGTTTGATGATGGGGTTCATCGCTGATGCTGGCACCATCTGAATTTTTCCGAACATCTGACATGCTTGGCATCCCCTGTAATAACTGAAGCAATCTTCAAGCATAGTGGGCCAATAAAACCCTGATCGCCTGATCAACCACTTCATTTTATGAGCCGACTGATGTGTTCCACAGGCGCCTTCATGCACCTCATGTAAGAGCCGATTTGACTCAGTCGGTCCTAGGCACTTGAGTAACAACCCTTCTAATGTCCTGTAGAACATATCGTCTCCTATAAGGACATACTTCATGGCTCTGTATCTCACCCGTTTAGGCGCCCCCGAGCCGAATCTTTCAAATAATCGAAGATCTCGGCTCTCCAATCATTCTCGCTCCAGGAATTGTATCCGAACTTCGCTCCGTCGGCTATGTCTATGTAGCCCGACGCCATTTGTGCGAGGTTGTTGGCATCGGTATTCCGGGACCTTGGGATCCAATTGAAGTTAATGTACCGGAACCGTGTCATCAACTCACGGCATTCCACCCAATATGGGAACGAGCGATTCACTTTCGCAACTATATTCCTCCGTGAGCTGGTTAATCACCAACTTTGAGTCCCCGAAGAGCTCTACAGCTTCAGCTCCAGCTTCCAATAACAATTCCATTCCTTTACGTATTGCCTCATATTCTGCTACGTTATTGGTGCAAGGGGTAGATAATCTGATGGAGAAAGAGTACTCTGCCCCCCGAGGTGATACGAGTAAAATGCCGATGCCGCAACCACCGTCACAAACCGATCCATCGAAGAACATAGCCCATGCACGAATGGATAGTGCGGCTATATTGGTGCTGATCCGTTCAGCGATGAGATCGGCTAACGCTTGGCCCTTAACTGCCTTCGCAGGCTGGTACCGGAGATCAAACTCGACGAGCGCAAGCATCCATTTACCGAGTCGGCCTTTCAAAACAGGGGCCGACAACATGTGTTTGACGACGTCTGATTTACGGATGACGATGATCTCCGCCGTCGGAAGGATGTGATGGAGCTTGGTGCAGGTGAAGAATAAACGAGAGGCAAAGTTTTTCGACCTCGGGGTATCTTGTCTCCGCGTCCGAGCATCCTCTCGCCGAGGTAGAAAACGACTCTCTCAACGCCGTCGTAGAGTTGCACCACTACTGAAGCGATGGACGTATCAGCCTACCGACGGGTAGATGTAGAATGGCTCTGTCTTGCCGGGGCGGAACTAGCACGGGCGGCGTTGTCGGATATCGCTTAATTTCATCAAACGCCTGTTCGTTGTTCTGCCCCCAGTGAAACTCGTCGTCAGACTTGGTCTTCACCAGCGCCATGAACGGCTCGATTCGTCCCGACAGATTAGAGATGAACCGCCGGACGAAATTGATCTTGCCGATGAGGCGTTGAAGCTCCTTTTTCGTGGTCGGCGGCTGCATGGTACGCACCGCCTCCGACTTTTCAGGCCGATCTCAATTCCCCGTTCATGAACCGAGAAAACCTAGGAATTGACCAGCCGTCACGCCAAAAGCACACTTCTTCGGATTCATCCTCAGCCCGAATTTCCGAGTCCGTTCTAGGACGCGCCGTAGATCGTCCAAGTGCCCCTCCATGGATACCGATTTGACCACCACGTCGTCGATATAGATCTCCACCAACTTGCCGATCAGATCATGAAATATATAATTCATGGCTCGCCGGTACGTCGCACCGGCATTCTTCGACCCGAAGGTCATGACCACGTATTCGAACAAGCCTACTGCCCCGGTACTCGAATGCGGTCTTGTGTATGTCTTCCGGAGCCATGAAAATCTGATTATAACCGGCGTTGCCATCCATGAAGCTCAACACCTTGTGGCCAGCAGCGGCGTTTATCAATGTTTCCGCCACGGGCATCGGATATTCGTCCTTTGGGGTAGCTCTGTTAAGATCTCGGAATGGAGGCGCAACGAGTGAGCCACCATGCCACCAATCTCGTGGCGTACGGCCCTGGTACGTTCTTCTGACGGGACAGATAGGTCCACTTCGTCGAGTGCGCCTTCCGGTGAGAAATCTTTCCGCGTGACGCCATGCGGACGGGTCCTGTGATACGAGCCGATGAGGTCGGCTTCGAGGGTAGCCTTGATCTCGTTGTATTGCTTCTTGAGGTCGTCAGGCAGATCCTCGTAGGTGACTGGCGTGCCGTCCGCCATCTCAGATGTAGATGGCGATGTGGTTGATGTAGACGATTGTCCCACCGAGCGTGCCGAGAATGTGTTGACTGCCAAAACCCACCGGCGGGCGGCGGCCTTGTCAACACCGTAGAGCCGGGGGAGCCTAGAGCTGCGGCTAGGCTGAGACCCCTCCGAGCGACGGCCCGCAATGCTCTTCGGTCACACGCGGCGTTGCGAAGTGCAAGGGCGTGCCACCCGACCTATACCGGTCGGGGAAGGTGATGAGGTTGCCTCGCTTAGTTTCTGCGGGGCATACATGTAAACGTTAAATACGAGCCTCGATCGGCTCTCGGGTTATCCCGTGAATCGGCTCAAAGAGCCGATCCACCCATGATCCGTACGGGGTGCACGAATACTTGGTGGTCCTGCTTGATCAAGATGAAGCTAATGAGATCTACGACGATTTAGGGTTTTCACCGCATAACCGGATCATCCTACTCCGGGTTGGGCCTTGCGGCCACGCACGGTGCTCGTAAGCCGATCCTAAACAAGGCCAAAAAACCAACATGAAGTTGATCCTAGGAACATCCCGTTTAGGACTTGCGAACGCCACCCTACGTGCCACTGGATCCTCCCCCCATTGTAAGGCCAAACTATTGCAGATATTAAACTAATCCTTGTAGAACAAGGAGCAATCGTAACGGATCAGATCTACTAAACAATGATCAAGCGGGGTGCCGCCCCCACACCTGAGATAGGCGTGAGGACGGCTAGATATGCAAGGGTTGCACTACGTAAGCATGCTTAAGCTAAGAACAATGCTAACCCTAACACATCTAATGATAACTACGTTGCTCGCCATCAAAAGCGCTTCGAGTACGAGCAACGCATGAACAACGTGGGGCTTGTGCTTGCCTAGATCGCAAGATGCGATCTAGGCAGCATGTCGCTTACCCGATAGAAACCCTCGAGATGAAGGAGTTGGCGATGCGCCGAGATTGGTTTGTTTTTGGGGTTGAACGTGAGTTGTTGTTTATTCCATAAACCCTAGGTACATATTTATAGTCCAGCGGACTCTCTAATGCGGGCGTGCACCAAACCGTGCACGAATAAGAATCTATCTCTAAACTAAAATACGATCTAAAATGTTACAGATACACGGGCAATTAAGCCCAACTTGGTATAAAAGGCCGATCCACATACTTCTTCTATATATTTCTTCACATCCATCTTTGATCGCGGCCCACCTCTGACTTGGTCAAATTCCGGTGATAACAGGTTCCGAACTTAGCAAAATATGTCATCCAAAGATTCCCTTCCGGAACCTTCCGCCAGCACCCGACAAAGTGAAAGTCACGAGATCTCATCCGGAGAAGAGGCTCCGGTGGATCAATTTGAAGATGGGCTCGAGGAGGACCTCGCCCAGCACGAAGAAGAGACCGATAGTTCCGGTCAAGCTACCGGTGACCAAGAAGCGCACGCGGGCAGCTCAAGCCAGGGTGCCGCTGCCAACTCTTCCGGCGTAGATCTGGATTCTTATACACGCGGAGCCTGGATGGGCTCTGACGTGACTCAAGCGGAAATCGACTGATTCTACCGGTCCAGAAGAATACCGGAGGAGGTCTGGTGCCGTATTCCTGGCGAGGAGCGGCAACCTGAGTCTGAGCCCGGTGAACACGTTGTCTTCGCCGCGCATTTTGAGCGCGGCTTAGGCCTTCCGGCGTCGGATTTCTTCCGACGCTTTTTAGATTTCTACGAGCTTCAGCCCCACCATCTTCCGTGCAACGTTATCTTCTATCTTTCTTCTTTTGCTTCTTTCATGGAGGGATACGCTGGTATCACTCCTTCTGTAGATAACTTTTCTTACTTCTACAATATGCGGAAGAATTCTATCCAAGATAAGAATCTTCCGCTTCCCAAACCCTTTGTCCGGTGCGGAGGCTGCATCCTCTCGCCCCGCCAGGGAAGTATTTTCTTCAATTTTTCCGGTCTGCAATCAGTCCGGACTTGGCAGAAAACTTTATTTTACGTTCGCAACGGAGGTCCGGAGGATTTCATCAATCTTCCGGCGTACGCCCCGGGTCCTCCCTCTATGAAGAACTGGCTGCACCACCCCCACGATGACAAAGAGTCCAGGAGAGTGGCTCTGTTTGTTGAAAGAACCAAGGAGGAGACCAAGCTCACTACTGATGATGTTATCCGGTTATTTCTCTCTCGTCGGGTCCTGCCCCTCCAGCGCCGTGCTCACAAGAGGAGCCAAATGACCGGCTTGAGGGATCCAACTAGGATGACAACTTATTCGCTAAGCCCGACAGATTTGATCCTTAAGGCCAAGCAAATCTGCCGGAACACTCTGCGGGCTAGCGGGAAATACGGTCTGAAGCCCTATAGCCGCTCTGATCCTCCTGCGCCCGAGTAAGACCTCGGGATTTCCGGAAAGCTTCTTCCGGTATAATCGTAACTCTTGTTTTAACTTAGCTCTTGTTGTGTTGCAGAACTTCGCCCGGATCGCCAGGGAAGAGCCGGCCTCTTTTGCGCCCAACCGCCAGTTTCCCGACGACACCGACGCTGACCCTTACGTGAGAGGGAGGCATAAGATGGGCCCAACTCACTTCAAGATCCCCGGTAACTTTCGAAACCCGCCTCCGGCAAACAGTTCGGATACTGACGACGACGTCATTGTCCTTGAGGTATATTGTTCACCTCCTTCTCCTTATAAAATTGTTTTTCTGTAGTTCCTCCTCCAGCCGGTGAAAACCCTCAGGTCGTTGAGGACGTTGCTCCCCTGGCGGCCGTGGTTGGCTAGGAGTTCTTGGATAACTTGGCCTCGAGGGGGCGAAAGAAAAAGGCTCCGGCTGAGGGCGCAGGTACGAGCGGGGCCTCCAGAGTGCGCAAGGCTCCTGCCTCCGACAGCGCCTCCGACAAAGCTCCTCCCGCCAAGCGCCCCAAGAAGGCCGGGGTGAAACGTCGCCGCGAGATGCCGGTTGCTTCTGGGTAAAACGCTAACATCATTCCTTTCTGGTTTAGATTTTGATCTTCTGTGCCTCGTTACTGAGTCTTTTCTTTTTCTTTTTTCAGGGCTCCCCTGGTACTTACCAGGAGCGCACCAGGCATGAGGCCGGAGGCCTCCGAAGACGCCGCTAGGACCTCTCCTCCTCGTCCAACAAGTCCGGTACCTTCGGGTGCCGGCAAATCTCCCTCCTCCCTTCGGGGAGGAAACACAAGTTCGGGGCGCGCGGCCCCTAAATCGCCAGATCACCACGCGGAGGAGGAATTCATCTCCCCTCCAGAACCCCAAGACACCAGTGCCAGCCACATGGGCGCCGGTACAAAAGAAGCCGGGCGGTCGGAACCTCTGGTTCCGCCCGTCCAGAAGAAAAAGAAGAAAGCCTCTACCAGCTCTCCCCCCAAGGTCAGGCCAGAACAACTTCGCGCTGCGATCACAGCAGCAGCTGCACCTCCTTCCGGTTCCCAAACCTTAGTGCTGCACACCGGCCGCGCCGCGGTCATTGCCGTCGAAAAGGCCTCAACTCAGCTGGGCCGGATCGTCGAGCTTACCCGCGGCAACACCGACCTGGGGCCGCTCAAGGACTACGTGGAGAAGTGGAACCAAGCGGATCTTTTCGCGGCCACGCGCGGCCTGGGCAAAGACAAGCTGCCGGTGGTTGATGACTCCGGCCCGCGGAGCACAGCGCAGCACTTCCACCGGCTCAGGCGTGCCATGCGTGAATTTGACAACGCCTGGCACGATGCCAACGCCAACGTGGTGGTAAGCTTTTTTACTTAAACTTCATAAATTTTTTCTTCACACCGATGCCAGTTTTCAATTTTCACTTATAGATATATCCTCATAGTCCCCGAGTTTCGGGTTAAGCACGCAGTGCTTAGCGCGAAACTGCAAAAAACCGGCATAGCTAGTCCCCGAGTTTCGGGTTAAGCACGAAGTACTTAGCGCGAAACTGCAAAAAACCGGCATAGCTAGTCCCCGAGTTTCGGGTTAAGCACGCATGACTTAGCGCGAAACTGCAAAAAACCGGCATAGCTAGTCCCTGAGTTTCGGGTTAAGCACGAAGTACTTAGCGCGAAACTACAAAAAACCGGCATATCTAATCCCCGAGTTTCGGGTTAAGCACGCAGTACTTAGCGCGAAACTGCAAAACTCGGCATAGCTAGTCCCCGAGTTTCGGGTTAAGCACGAAGTACTTAGCGCGAAACTGCAAAAAACCGGCATAGCTAGTCTCCGAGTTTCGGGTTAAGCACGCAGTACTTAGCGCGAAACTGCAAAAAACCGGCATAGCTAGTCCCCGAGTTTCGGGTTAAGCACGCAGGACTTAGCGCGAAACTGCAAAAAACCGGCATCGCTCACTGCAACTTTGAATCTATGCAGGGCACCGCTGACTGCCAGAAGCAGCTGTTTGAGGGGCTCCTGTGGGAACACCGGGACCTTTCCGAGGCCTTCACCAACCTTGAGCGGGCCCACAACAAGTGCCAAGGTTAGCTTCCAACTTCCGGCTTCTTTTTTACCGGTATCCTTGATCAATCCTTGTAAGTTCTTTTTGTGCAGCTGCCCTTACGGAAGCCTCGCATGAGGACCTCAGCCGCCAAGTCTCCGCTCTCAAGGGTACGCCTCGCTTGCCTGTCGCCTTTTTTGCTTGAGCTCACCGGCTTCTTTTATTAAACTTTCTTTCGGATTACAGCTGAGAAGGAGAAACTTGCTCTCGAGCACCACGCCGTACTGGAGGCTTAGCGCACCCTTGCCGCTGAACTGAAGGAAAAGCTGATGCAAGCGAGCTGAGGCACACGCGGGTGCTTAAGGAGGCTCAAGCTGCTGGCGAGGCCAAGCTGGAGGAGGCCCTGAGGGATTTAACCGATGCCTCAGGACAGCTGCGGAAAGATCTGGATGAGGGGTCAAGCTGCTGAAGGAGGCAGAGAACCGGAACAACGCTCTGCTGGCAGATCAAGCTGAGTTTGACCTGATGGTCATTCAAACCGATCAACAGGCGCTTAGTAAGTTCTTCTTTTTTCTCACGCTTGCCAACTTATATCTTCCGGCAATGTACTTTTTAACATCTTTTCTTTCTTTTCCTCTAGAGCTTTTCCTGGACTCTCAGCCGCATGCACACAAGAAGGTCACGGAGATGTGGGCTAAAAACGCCGTCAGCAACGCGGAAGCAGCATGGAACGCATATGATCATCTCATTGCGCTGCACGCCCGGTTCTCCCACATGAAGGCCATCGACCGGCACCTTGGCGAGGTACCGGACGTTGCCATCCAGATCTTCGAGCTGTTGTGGCCCAGGGAGCCTGTACCGGAGAATCTGACCCTGCTTGCCCAGCGGCTCAAGGACGCCGGCGAAAGGTTTGGTGAGTGGCGATGCTCTTCGGCCCGTGCCGGAGCTGACGCAGCACTTCGTGTTGCGTGCTCCTGGTACAACGACCTGGACCTGGACGCGCTGCACAGCCTCCGTGGGGATGCACTACGTAATTATGAGGAGGAAGAAGAGGCCGGTGAGGACGACGCTGATGCCGAGGCTGAAGCCCCCGAAGAAGCTGCTCCTGAGCCCGCTGTTGGCCAAGATAACTCCTCCCCGCTGTATCACAGCCCATGATTCTGTTGTTCTCTCAAAACGATCTGTTAAATTCGCCCCCGGTATGCCGGGGTGGATGATGTAACACAATACTTAAGTCCTTTTGGATGTGCTACTTACTCAACCGGTAGGCTGGTAAACTTAAATATTAAGCCGGTAATTGTGTTACCAAGATCTTTAGTTCGTTTTGGTTTTCTTTGATCTTCCTCGTGAAGATTCCGGATTTGTTTCCGCATCCAATTTGATGCACACTTGGTTCTTTTGCTTTGGCTCTGTCTACCTCTTTTGGGTGTTTTGGCGTATGAGACTCAAAGTTCTTTTGCCAAACAAGCATTTTCTTGAACTTAGAAATACTTCGAATTTTTTCACAAAAAACTGGTATAACCGGGGTTAGTTAAACTTTTCTTCGGATTGTTTGTTTTCGGTTCCTTCTCGTTTTTCACGTGCTAAAAACCTTCCGGTTTATCTTGCTTGCCATGAAGGCGGGTTTCGGACAGTGCTGTCCACAACTGGCGCGTGGTTGACGTGGGAGATAGAAATCTCTGTGGTGTAGCTTTTCTTCGTTCCCCGGCAGCGGCGCCAGAAATTTGCTTGATGCGTGTAGTTGACACGTCCGTTGGGAACCCCAAGAGGAAGGTGTGATGCGCACAGTAGCAAGTTTCCCTCAGTAAGAAACCAAGGTTTAATCGAACCAGTAGGAGTCAAGAAGCACGTTGAAAGTTGATGGCGGCGAGATGTAGTGCGGCGCAACACCAGGGATTCCGGCGCCAACGTGGAACCTGCACAACACAACCAAAGTACTTTGCCCCAACGAAACAGTGAGGTTGTCAATCTCACCGGCTTGCTATAACAAAGGATTAGATGTATAGTGTGGATGATGATTGTTTGCGAAAAACAGTAAAGAACAAGTATTGCGATAGATTGTATTTCAGATGTAAAGAATGGACCGGGGTCCACAGTTCACTAGAGGTGTCTCTCCTATAAGATGAATAGCATGTTGGGTGAACAAATTACAGTCGGGCAATTGACAAATAGAGAGGGCATAACAATGCACATACATGATATGATGAATATTGTGAGATTTAATTGGGCATTACGACAAAGTACATAGACCGCTATCCAAGCATGCATCTATGCCTAAAAAGTCCACCTTCGAGGTTATCATCCGAACCCCTTCCGGTATTAAGTTGCAAAACAACGAGACAATTGCATTAAGTATGGTGCGTAATGTAATCAATAACTACATCCTCGGACATAGCATCAATGTTTTATCCCTAGTGGCAACGAGTACATCCATAACCTTAGAGGTTTCGTCACTCCCCAGCATTCAAGGAGACATGAACCCACTATCGAGCATAAATACTCCCTCTTGGAGTTAAGAGCAAAAACTTGGCCGAGCCTCTACTAATAACGGAGAGCATGCAAGATCATAAACAACACATAGGTAATAGATCGATAATCAACATAACATAGTATTCTCTATCCATCGGATCCCGACAAACACAACATATAGAATTACGGATAGATGATCTTGATCATGTTAGGCAGCTCACAAGATCCGACAATGAAGCACATGAGGAGAAGACAACCATCTAGCTACTGCTATGGACCCATAGTCCAGGGGTGAACTACTCACTCATCACTCCGGAGGCGACCATGGCGGTGAAGAGTCCTCCGGGAGATGATTCCCCTCTCCGGCAGGGTGCCGGAGGTGATCTCCAGAATCCCCCGAGATGGGATTGGCGGCGGCGGCGTCTCAGTAAGGTTTTCCGTATCGTGGCTCTCGGTACTGGGGGTTTCGTGACGAAGACCTTAAGTAGGCGGAAGGGCGGAGTGATGTCTACGGGTGCTTCTATTCTTGTAGACAGTGTTGGGCCTCCAAGAGCAGAGGTTTGTTGAACAGCAGCAAGTTTCCCTTAAGTGGATCACCCAAGGTTTATCGATCTCAGGGAGGAAGAGGTCAAAGATATCCCTCTCATGCAACCCTGCAACCACAAAGCAAGAAGTCTCTTGTGTCCCCAACACACCTAATAGGTGCACTAGTTCGGCGAAGAGATAGTGAAATACGGGTGGTATAAATAAGCGAGTAGCAATGGCACCGGAAAAGTGCTTTGCCCGGGACGAGTAAACAAGCAGTAGTAACGCAGTAAAACAAGTAAACAAGCAGCGATAGCGATATTTAGGAACAAGGCCTAGGGATTACACTTTCACTAGTGGACACTCTCAACATTGATCGCATAATAAATAACTCTTTCTCATATGTGCTACATACACTCTTTTGTTGGATGACAAACACCGGTCGTTGTGTAGGGCTACAAGAGCACCTCAATGCCGGAGTTAACAAGCTCCACAACATTCGATGTTCATATTTAAATAACCTTAGAGCATAATAGATCATTGCAAAATAAACCAAGAACTAACATAGCGCACACACTTGTCCACATTACACTATGAAGGAGGAATAGATCACATCAATACTATCATAATGATAATTAACTCCACAATCTACAAGAGATCATGATCATAGCCTACGACAAGAACCACACGGTGCACACACTAGTCACCTTTACACCATGCGGGAGGAATAGACTACTTTAATAACATCACATGAGTAGCACACAACTAGTAGCGATACAAAGCTCATCATATGGATCTCAATCATGTAAAGAAGCTCATGAGATCATTGTATTGAAGTACATAGGAGAGAGATTAACCACATAGCTACCGGTACAGCCCCGAGCCTTGATGGAGAACTACTCCCTCCTCATGGGAGACAGCATCATTGATGAAGATGGCGGTGGTGTCGATGGAGGAGCCTTCCGGGGGCACTTCCCCGTCCCGGCGGCGTGCCGGAACAGAGACTCCTGTCCCCCAGATCTTGGCTTCGCGATGGCGGCGGCTCTGGAAGGTTTCTCGTACCGTGGCTTTTTCCGTATCGTGTTTTAGGTCCGGGACCTTTATATAGGCGAAGAGGCGGCGTCAGAAGGTCGAAGGGGCGACAACACCATAGGGCGGCGCGGCCAAGGCCTGGGCCGCACCGGCCTATCATCTGGGGCCTGTGTGGCCCCCCTGCGCGACTCTCGGGTGTTCCGGATGCTTCCGGGCAAAATAGGAACACAGGCGTTGATTTCGTCCGATTCGAGAATATTTCGTTACTAGGATTTACGAAACCAAAAACAGCAGAAAACGACAAGCGGCCTTTCGGCATCTCGTCAATAGGTTAGTTCCGGAAAACGCATAAATATGACATATAATGTGTACAAAACATGTAGATATCATCAATAATGTGGCATGGAACATAAGAAATTATCGATACGTCGGAGATGTATCAGCATCCCCAAGCTTAGTTTCTGCTCGTCCCGAGCAGGTAAACGATAAACAAAGATAATTTCGGAGTGACATGCCATCATAAACTTGATCATATTGTAAACATATGTAATGAATGCAGCGATCAAAACAATGGTAATGACATGAGTAAACAAGCTGAACCATAAAGCAATGACTTTTCATGAATAGCACTTTCAAGACAGGCATCAATAAGTCTTGCATAAGAGTTAACTCATAAAGCAATAATTTAAAGTAAAGACATTGAAGCAACACAATGGAAGATTAAGTTTCAGCGGTTGCTTTCAACTTGTAACATGTATATCTCATGGATAATTGTCAATGCAAAGCAATATAACAAGTGCAATAAGCAAGTATGTAAGAATCAATGCACGAGTTCACACAAGTGTTTGCTTCTTGAGGTGGAGAGAAATAGGTGAACTCGACTCAACATAAAAGTAAAAAGAATGGTCCTTCAAAGAGGAAAGCATCGATTGCTATATTTGTGCTAGAGCTTTTATTTTGAAAACATGAAACAATTTTGTCAACGGTAGAAATAAAGCATATGAGTTATGTAAATTATATCTTACAAGTTGCAAGCCTCATGCATAGTATACTAATAGTGCCCGCACCTTGTCCTAATTAGCTTGGACTACCGGATCATCACAATACACATGTTTTAACCAAGTGTCACAATGGGGTACCTCCATGCCGCCTGTACAAAGGTCTAAGGAGAAAGCTCGCATTTTGGATTTCTCGCTTTTGATTATTCTCAACTTAGACATCCATACCGGGACAACATGGACAACAGATAATGGACTCCTCTTTAATGCATAAGCATGTGACAACAATTATTATTCTCATATGAGATTGAGGATATATGTCCAAAGCTGAAACTTCCACCATGAATCATGGCTTTAGTTAGCGGCCCAATGTTCTTCTCTAACAATATGCATGCTCTAACCATTAAAGTGGTAGATCTCTCTTACTTCAGACAAGACGGACATGCATAGCAACTCACATGATATTCAACAAAGAGTAGTTGATGGCGTCCCCAGAAGCATGGTTATCGCACAACAAGCAACTTAATAAGAGATAAAGTGCATAAGTACATATTCAATACCACAATAGTTTTAAGCTATTTGTCCCATGAGCTATATATTGCAAAGGTGAATGATGGAATTTTAAAGGTAGCACTCAAGCAATTTACTTTGGAATGGCGGATAAATACCATGTAGTAGGTAGGTATGGTGGACACAAATGGCATAGTGGTTGGCTCAAGGATTTTGGATGCATGAGAAGTATTCCCTCTCGATACAAGGTTTAGGCTAGCAAGGTTATTTGAAACAAACACAAGGATGAACGGTGCAACAAAACTCACATAAAAGACATATTGTAAACATTATAAAACTCTACACCGTCTTCCTTGTTGTTCAAAACTCAATACTAGATATTATCTAGACTCTAGAGAAACCAAATATGCAAACCAAATTAGCAAGCTCTAATTGTTTCTTCATTAATGGGTGCAAAGTATATGATGCAAGAGCTTAAACATGAGCACAACAATTGCCAAGTATCAAATTATCCAAGACATTTTAGAGTTACTACATGTAGCATTTTCCAATTCCAACCATATAACAATTTAACGAAGAAGAAACTTCGCCATGAATACTATGAGTAGAGCCTAAGGACATACTTGTCCATATGCTACAGCGGAGCGTGTCTCTCTCCCACAAAGTGAATGCTAGGATCCATTTTATTCAAACAAAACAAAAAACAAAAACAAACCGACGCTCCAAGCAAAGTGCATAAGATGTGACGGAATAAAAATATAGTTTCAGGGGAGGAACCTCGATAATGTTGTCGATGAAGAAGGGGATGCCTTGGGCATCCCCAAGCTTAGACGCTTGAGTCTTCTTAGAATATGCAGGGGTGA
>NC_061511.1:83439829-83573305 GCF_022539505.1 Lolium rigidum
CTCCCAAGAAGTGCTTTCTTTATAGCCATTAAGATGGGCTCGGTAATTTTAATGATGCTCTCGCAAGAAATAAGAGTTGAAGCAAAAGAGAGCATCAAAAGCAAATAAGAAACACTTTTAAGTCTAACCCACTTCCTATGAAAAGGAATCTTGTAAATAAATAAGTCATGTAAGCATAACGCAACAAGCATAGAAAGGCAACACAACCGCAACTTCAAGATTCTCAACATAAAGAGGGGAAACTTAATATTATTAAGATGCGTATAACCATGTTTCCCTCTCTCATAATAACTTTCAGTAGCATCATTGATGAAATCCACAATATAACCATCACTTAAAACATTCTTATCATGGTTCATATGCATGAAAGTATCATTATTTTTGGCATAAGAAAAACTCTTCTCATTAATAGTAATTGGAGCAGGATCATTATCAGGAATTTGAACATGGTAAACAAGTTGCATACTAAGGGAATGGTTTTTTGGCAATCCCATCATAACTATGACAAGTTTCATAAGGATAATTATAACCTGTGTCATAGCCATATCTATAATGATTATCTAAGCCCAAAGATATAATATCATCATTTGAGGAAACATGGATAGTGCTAACATCATTACTTTCATAATCGGTACCAAAGAGATTTTCAGTATCAAAAGTAGTGTCCTCTTCCAAATCATAATCACTAATATAACTAAAGGGCATAGGAAGATCATTGTATTCAGATTCATTATCATAATAATCATTAGGAGCAACATACTTACGGTTACCTATCGTTATCTCATACACGCGGGGATATGCCGTTACCTCTTTGTTTTTATTCCCCATCTTCTTCTTCTTCTTCGTTCCCTTCTTCTTCTTTTCCTTCTCCTCGTTCCCTTCTTTAGGAGGAAGAGGCTTGAAGGGAGGCTTCTCCCCATAACCTGATTTATTTCCAGAAACAATAGAAGAAACTTGGGAGGATTCCTCCTTTTCATTAATAAGTTCAAAACACACAGTGGTCCTATCATATTTTTGGCAAAGTGTCATCTTCTAAAATATTTTGTATGTAAGTATTTGTGAGGCAATTATCAATGCAATAAGAAAGACACCCATGCAGGACACTATTAATATCAAGAGCACTCATATCCACCAAAGAAGTTTTTCTCAATAACTCTTCACACTGCAAAAATAATGTAAGTTCATCATGCTGATTAGGAGTGATTTCATCATCACAATACAAATTTGCAGCACTCATAAGGTTCGAATTATCATTGGAGGAGCATTGAAAATTAAAATGACCCACTCTATGGAAAATTTCACACATAAAAGGATAGAGGGCACAAACTTTTTCACCAAGATCATCTAGAGCCCTAGACCACTTTCTAGTTTTTTCATTCCTATGATGGATACAATATTCATCTTCGATTTGATTAATTCCACAAGGTCTATGCATTCAACAAAAATTAACATGCTTATAAGAAATAGTATTTTCAGAAGTTTGGGCATGTTTATTGCAATCATTAACAACAATTTCATTTTCCATGCAAGTGTCTTTAAAAGGTTCATGATACATGTACCAATTTTCTTTAGGAACATTAATATGAGAAGCAAAGGCTCTATAGCAATCGACCATAATTTGAGGATCAAGACCATATCTAGCACTAAGCTCTTGAAAATCAGCAGTTTGAGCCAAAGACTTAATGCAATCATACTCGTAGTTTATACCTGATTCTTTACCTTTGTCATCCTCCCAATCTTCAGTATTGCTTTGAATTCTTTCAAGAAGATCCCATCTAGCTTCAACCTCCTTGCTTGTGAAAGATCCCTCCAAACAGGCATCAGATAGTCCTTGTGGTGTCCTGAAAGCCTTGCATAAAAATTATTAATAATAACATTACGGGGGAGCTCATGAATGGGACATTTGAGCATTAGTGACTTCAATCTCCCCCATGCTTGGGAAATACTCTCTCCATCACGAGGATAAAAGTTATAAATGTAATTCCTATCAACATGCACTTCATGAGGAGGATAAAATTTAGAATAAAAGAGAGGTACAATTTCCTCCCAACCAATAGATCGACCATTCTTCAGACATCTTATACCATTCTCGCGGCTCTCGCCCTTCGGAGATATAGAGAATAGCTTCCTCTTAACTTGGTCCTTTGAAATACCTGCACTCTCAAACAACTCGCATAATTCATGTATAAAGAGTAAATGATCACTAGGATGGACAGTCCCATCTCCAAAGTAGCAATTGTTCATAGCAAGTTCAACAATTTTCGTAGGTATCTTGAAGGGTATACTTTTAGTAGGTGGATTTGGAATATCACAAGCATCATTCGAATCACCACATATTGGAGACAAAGCATTATCAAGGCAAAATACTTCTTCCAAAGCTGAGGAGCAAAAAAGATTATTTTTATATAAACTAGCTTCCCCATGCTTAGACTTTTCCATAGCATTAGCAGTAATTGCGTTCATACTAATAACATTGCTACTAGCATGCAAATAAGGTTCCATAGGTTTTTTAATTTTCGCATCAAACAATTCATGTCTTAACTCAGGAAAAAGATTAAAAATCTGACTGTTGTTTTCCATTATGCCTAACTAGTGAAAAAAAACAAGAAACAAAAAGATGCAATTGCAGGATCTAAAGGAAATAGCTTCGAGCACTCACACACCGGCAACAGTGCTAGGAAATAGCTTAGTAGTCGGAGGATGTGAATACCTTTTACCTTACCTCCCCGGCAACGGCGCCGGAAAATAGCTTGACGTCTATGCACGCTTCTATTCCCGTAGACAGTGTTGGGCCTCCAAGAGCGAGAGGTTTGTAGAACAGCAGCAAGTTTCCCTTAAGTGAATCACCCAAGGTTTATCGAACTCAGGGAGGTAGAGGTAAAAGATATCCCTCTCAAGCAACCCTGCAATTAAGATACAAGAAGTCTCTTGTGTCCCCAACACACCTAATACACTTGTCAGATGTATAGGTGCACTAGTTCGGCGAAGAGATAGTGAAATACAAGTAATACGGATGATTATAAGTAGTAGTTGCAATCTGAAACAAAGATGGCAGCAAGCGAACATGTAGCAGAACTTGTTGGAAACGGTGTTTCAATTCTTAGAAACAAGACCTAGGGATCATACTTTCACTAGTGGACACTCTCAACAATGATCACATAACTGAATGAATAAATGCTACTCTCAAACACTCTCTTGTTGGATAACAAACACCATTCATTGTGTAGGGCTACAAAGCACACCTCAAGCCGGAGTAAACAAGCTCCACAACTTCATAAAGGAATCACACACGATGCGCACACTGTCACCGTCACACCGTGGAGAGTGAATCCGGAGTTCATATTAAAGTAACCTCTAGAGTGCATAATAGACCGTTGCAATTTAGACCGAGTACTAACATAGCATACACACTGTCAACAGTAGCTATGAAAGGGGGAATAGATCACATCAATACTATCATAGTAATAGTTAACTTCATAATCTACAAGATATTACAATCATAACCTACGCCAAGTACTACATGATGCACACACTGTCAACATTACATCATGAAGGAGGAATAGACTACTTTAATAACATCACTAGAGTAGCACATAGATTAATAGTGATACAAAGCTCATGATCACATAAAGATCACATCATGGGAGAGAGAGATGAACCACATAGCTACCGGTAGAGCTCTCAGCCTCGGGGGAGAACTACTCCCTCCTCATCATGGGAGACAGCAACGGCCATGAAGATGGAGGTGGTGTTGATGGAGATGACTCCGGGGGCAATTCCCCGTCCCGGCGGCGTGCCGGAACAGAGACTTCTGTCCCCCGAAACTTGTCTTCGCGATGGCGGCGGCTACGTAACTCTTCGTGGAATATCGTCGGGTTATTTAGGGTTTTCGCATCTGGAGGATTATATAGGCGAAAGGGCGGCATCGAAGGGGTACCGAGGGGCCCACCCCATAGCTGGGCGCCCCCCCTCTTGGCCACGCCGCCAGGTGGTGTGGGGCCCCCTTGGCCCCCCTCCGGTACTTCTCTAGCTCTCTGGGTCTGTCTCGGTAAAATAGAAGGTTTGGCTTTTGTTTCGTCCAATTCCGAGAATATCTCATGTGTACGATTTCTGAAACCAAAAACAGCAGAAAACAGGAACTGGCGCTTCGGCATCTTGTTAATAGGTTAGTACCGGAAAATGCATCAAAATGATATAAAGTATGAATAAAACATGTAGGTATTGTCATAAAACTAGCATGGAACATAAGAAATTATAGATACGTTTGAGACGTATCAGTCGATTGCATCGTCGGAGTTGTAGTCGGCGTCGGGCTGCGGCTCCGGCTGCGGTGGTGGTTGAGGCGTGATGTCTACGGGTGCTTCTATTCTTGTAGACAGTGTTGGGCCTCCAAGAGCAGAGGTTTGTAGAACAGCAGCAAGTTTCCCTTAAGTGGATCACCCAAGGTTTATCGAACTCAGGGAGGAAGAGGTCAAAGATATCCCTCTCAAGCAACCCTGCAATCACGATACAAGAAGTCTCTTGTGTCCCCAACACACCTAATACACTTGTCAGATGTACAGGTGCACTAGTTCGGCGAAGAGATGGTGAAATACAAGTAGTATGGATGTATATGAGTGGTAATAACAATCTGAATAAAATATGGCAGCGAGTAAACATGCAACGAACGATAAATAAACGGAGTTTCGATGCTTAGAAGCAAGGCCTAGGGATCATACTTTCACTAGTGGACACTCTCAACATTGATCACATAATAAAACCACTCTACACTCTCTTGTTGGATGATGAACACCACTAATTGTGTAGGGCTACAAGAGCACCTCAATGCCGGAGTTAACAAGCTCCACAACATTCAATGTTCATATTTAAATAACCTTAGAGTGCATGATAGATCATTGCAATTACACCAAGTACTAACATAGCATGCACACTGTCACCATCACACTATGAAAGAGGAATAGATCACATCAATACTATCATAGCAATAATTAACTTCATAATCTACGAGAGATTACAATCATAACCTACGCCAAGTACTACATGATGCACACACTGTCACCATTACACCATGGAGGAGGAATAGACTACTTTAATAACATCACCAGAGTAACACATAGATGAATAGTGATACAAAACTCATATGAATCTCAATCATGTAAGGCAGCTCATGAGATCATTGTATTGAAGTACATAGGAGAGAGATTAACCACATAGCTACCGGTACAGCCCTTAGCCTCGATGGAGAACTACTCCCTCCTCATGGGAGACAGCAGCGGTGATGAAGATGGCGGTGGTGTCGATGGAGATGCCTTCCGGGGGCACTTCCCCGTCCCGGCGGCGTGCCGGAACAGAGACTTCTGTCCCCCAGATCTTGGCTTCGCGATGGCGGCGGCTCTGGAAGGTTTCTCGTACCGTGGCTTTTTCGTCTCGAAGTTTTAGGTCAGGGACCTTTAAATAGGCGAAGAGGCGGAGTCGGAAGGCTGACGGGGGCGCCACACAATAGGGGGGCGCCCCCCCCCCCTTGGGCCGCGCCGCCCTGTTGTCTGGTGGCCCTGTGGCCCTCCTCTGGTGGCTCTCGGGTGTTCTGGAAGCTTCGTGGAATTCTAAGATGCTCGGCGTTGATTTCGTCCGATTTCGAGAATATTTCCTTACTAGGATTTCTGAAACCAAAAACAGCAGAAAACAAGAATCGGCCCTTCGGCATCTCGTCAATAGGTTAGTGCCGGAAAATGCATAATAATGACATATAATGTGTATAAAACATGTGAGTATCATCATAAAAGTAGCATGGAACATAAGAAATTATAGATACGTTTGAGACGTATCAAGGCGCCGCAGGCAGCACGTCCGTTGAGGCCAAGCATGGAGTACGTCGTGCGGAGACGGCGCGGCATTTTTGAGGTGGAGAGGAGAGGATGGCGCGGCGGCGGTGGTGGAGACGAGAGAGGAGATGAGAGGATAGCGCCACGGTGGTGGACGGCGTACGTACTAATAGGGGTGCCAACTACCCGCATGTATGGCGGTGTAGACGCGTGGGGGAGGCGGGTGGAAGCCGCGTGGCCAGTCGCCGCCCTCGTCGCTGCATTGGTTTCCACGCGGGAGACCATTAAACGTCGACGACCAACCTTCCCGTGTCACTTCCGATGCGAACTGTCGAGACCTCTCGCTGCCAAGGCGCCGGCACCCTCAAAAATCGTCGTGCCACGAGGCGCCGGCGTGCCCAATTCGCGCCATTCGCGAAGGGGCCGGCACGGGGTTGCCGGTGGTTCTATTGGGCTCGAAAAAGCGCCGACGCTATTTGGGACACGCCGGTGCGAGCCCGTTTTCGATGCCGGCCCCCAAAACGCTATCGGAGTCGCTATTGAGGCCATCGGTGGAGATGCTCTTAGATGTTGGTTGTAGTAATATATTACTAGGCATGTTATTATCCTGGAACTAATATCCTTTACTCTGCGATTAGATCGGCCTGACAGATGACTGCGGTGCTCCTCACGGCTGGCCAGATGAGACTCGGCAATTTGGCGGAACAAATCGGGAATTCGGGTCGGCAATCGCGGGATCGCGCGCGGACGAAGATCGCTCGGCGCCTGGTTGAGGGCATCTCCAGCAGCGCGACGCAAACGGTCGCTGAGCGACCGTTTTCGTCCACCGTGACCGGAAATGCTTCTGGGGCCTGTTCCAGCGGGGCGACGCAAAGTGATCGGGCCGTCCGCGGAGACGCAAACCTGGCCCAAATATGCGCCTCGGATGCGTCTCTGCGGACGTCCGGAAACGTCCGCTCGCGTCTGGCGGACGTTTCGGCGGGCCCGCCCGGCGGCGACCCTGCGTCGATGTGTTTTCTCAAACGCGCCGGCGGCCGCAAAGCCGTGTCGCTCGGCACTCTGCGCCACGTTAATGGCGACGATGCCTCGGCTGCCGAGCGGCCGCCCACCTCCGCCAACCACGTTAATGGCGACGCCACGCGTCCCGCGACCACCGCATGCCGCCGGCCTATATAAAGGGGGAGCGCGTTCTTCTTCCTCATCCACTCCTCCAAAGAAACCCTAGCCGCCACAAAGCTCGACCGTAGCGTCGCCTAAGTGTTCCTGCGACGCAGCCAAGCCCGCGAGGAAGTCCATGGCCGATCCTGGTGGCCGGCGAGGCGGTCGAGGCCGCGGCCCTGGGCGCCCCCGTGGCCGGGGCAGGGGCCGCCGTGGTGGAACAGCTACGGCCCCACGCTCGCCGTCGCTTGCGCCCTCCTCGTCCTCGCAGGAGGAGCACTGCTTCGAGTTCCTCCTCCGCATCGACGACGACCCACTCGCCATCAAGCGGCTACCGGACAAGTTCACCGAGTTCGTCGACGGCGTCGAACCGGCGCACTTGCAGCTACGGGAGGCCAGCTGCAACTTCTGCCGCTGTACCGTGGAGGTCCTGTTCGACGGGAAGGGCAAGATGTACATGCACACGGGGTGGGACAAGTTCGCCCGTGATCTCGACCTCGAGCCCGGCTGCCAGCTCACCTTCCTCTACGAGGGGGACGGCGAGATGATCGTCAAGGTGTTCGACGACACAGCCTGCCGCAGGCACTACCACACCGACGACTCCGGCTCCGACACCGATAGTTAGAACATTGAGTGTTCTTTCTTTGCAGCGAATCTGGCTACGGGCCAGACGAAGCCAGTAGTCGAGGTTTCTGGATGTTCGCCTCATTGATAGAACCAACAAAGGCACCATCTCCTCCCGCTGGATTTTCCAGTTTGGGTGATTGGGTGCCCTTGAATGTTCTTTCTTGGCAGCGACCATACGGAAATCAACACAACTGGCTTCTTTTTTTTAAAATTATATATTTGTGTCCACCATGGTTCAAACTATGTGTTAGTTTGTGTAAACCATGTTCCAAACTATGTGTTAGTTTGTGTAAAATCATGTTTCAAAATGTTATATTTGAAACTATGTTTAAATGGAGAAGAGGGAAAAAAGGAAAAAAAATGCGTCGCCCCGCTGGAGCAGACCCCAGACGCAAACGGACGCGCGGACAAAAATGATCATTTTTGCGTCCGCAGCGCGACGCAAACGTACGCTCGCGGACATAAAAATGCGTCGCGCCGCTGGAGATGCCCTGACGTTACTGCTGCCGTTGATCCCGTAATAATCAGTATAATGATTAGAGCAATTCCAATAGTGTAGCTAGTTGCTGACAATAAGCCAAGTGTCTTATCATCTATAGCTAACTTAGAGCCAATATATCCAATAGTGAACTATAAAAATGTATACTTTATCAATGTATGGCCCATTTTTCACTCTCACAAAGTGCCTAGGAACACGTGCTAGAGCTGGCTCTTGCATAAAGCTGCTCATAGTGGGGGTAACTTCAGTAGTAACATAGAGTCCAACTCAGCAAATTTGCTGATGTGTCACTAATTTAATGAGGAGAGAAGCAAAGCAAGTAACATAGATGGTTACCGTAACTTCGGCTGTGTTACCGGAATATTTTAATCGGAAACGATCCGGTGCGGATGGGGCTTCCTAAAGTAGCTAGTACTACTTGTTCAAAAATAAAAAAGCTAGTACTAGTAGTAGTACTACTTCTCTTCTTCCTGGTCGCAGCTCTCAATCTATCTATCTGCCCCCAGCTCAATCTCCATTGCCCTGCTCCCCATCTCACCTGCAGCGGCGGCGCTGGCCGGCGGCAGCACCCAAGAAACCATCTGAATCATTTGTGTGTACTAACAAACAAATTTTAGATTGATACATGCCACAAATAGATCACAATGTTTGTGAGTACTATAGATCCTACATGGTAATAAATAAGCCTTTGCATATTACTACATCTATGACACCACCCACTATGGAGGTAGTAACTAAGACTAGTAACATACACAATGTTACTAGTCTTAGTTACTAGAGACCACTATACTTCTCTCTCCTCCTCTCTCTCCTCCAACTAAGCAATAATATACTATTTTAATTTTTATAGGCAAGCTGATTAGAACTTATTGTACTCGCTCTTAGGACTGTTAATCGGTCGAGAGGGCCTTTTCTAAGTGGGCCGCTCGGTTTGGGATTCAGGGAGGTTGTCTAGACGGCAACCTAAGGATGGCCTTTTCCGCACGATGGGACGCTACCGGCCAGAATCTACACGAAGGCCGAACAGAGTTCAGAAATTTCCGGCTTCCTAGATATTGGGGCCTTTTATTCTATGGCATGCTTCCTTCTGCCTAAAGGGTTGTGTGATCACATAAATGGCCTCATCCGGAAATTCTGGTGGGGAAGTCGCGAGGGCGAGAGAAAGCCTTGCTGGGTTTCATGGAGAGAGATGTGTAAACCAAAAAGTTTGGGAGGCCTAGGGTTTAAAGACATGGAGCTGTTTAACTTGGCCCTCCTTGCGCGCCAGGGGTGGCGCATGCTGCAGAGTCCGGCGGCATTGAGTACAAGGATTTTGAAGGCCAAATATTTCCCTGATACAGACATGCTGCAAGCTGGGTTAGGCTCGTCGCCTTCTCAGGTTTGGCGTGGAATTCATGAAGGAATACAAGTTCTGAAGCAAGGTTTGGTGAGAAGGATTGGCACGGGGGAGCACACGGACCCGTGCAATGACAATTGGTTACCGAGGGACGGGATGCTTCGGCCCATGGCGTGCCTGGCCAGGAACCCGCCTCAGGCGGTAGCGGATCTGATCGACTCGAGTTCTGCAACTTGGAACGAGGAGAAGCTCAGGGAATGTTTTTTACCAATGGATGTTGATGTGATCAAGGAGATTCCTTTGCCTAGTAGGAGACACGACGACTTCTGGGCTTGGCACTACGAGCGAAAGGGTGTCTTCTCCGTGCGTTCGGCATATCGCATGTTGGTCGACACGCGGGAGAGGCGCGAGGCGTGGCTGGATAGCAGGGCCACAAGCTCGAACCATGCAGAATTAGCGAAGGAATGGAGCTCGCTTTGGAAGACCCAAGTCCCGTCAAAGATTAGGGTTTTTCTCTGGAGGCTAGCCAAGCAGTCTCTACCGTCGAATGAGTTGAGACATAGACGGGGTATGGCAGACGACGACCGCTGCCAGTTGTGTGGCGCATGTGATTCTTGGAGGCACGCTCTACTGGATTGCTCTATGTCCAGTGTGTGTGGGCTTGTTAGACGAAGAAGTAACGGAACATGTCAGCCGGTCAGATGATGGCGATGCAAGGGCGTGGGTTGCTGGATTGATCCAAACCTTGAGGCATGATGATCTTACGAAGGTGTTGGTTACGCTATGGGCCATATGGCATGCAAGAAGAAAGGCGATACACGAGCAGATTTTTCAGAGCCCTATGTCGGTTCACATGTTCGTGGAGAGTTTTGTATCGGACCTGAAAAAGTGCGAGGATCTCAGGAAGAAAAAGCCAGCTACCGCCCCGGATCAGCGGAGGCCGGGATGGATACCGCCACCAAGGGGGATGATCAAAATCAATGTTGATGCTGCGGTGGGCAAGAATGGAGGTCGAGGTACGGTGGCGGCGATGGCCAGGACGGAGGATGGAGTGTTTGTGGGGGCATCGACGCTCGTGTTCCCTGGAAAATCTAGCGCTGAGACTCTGGAGGCGTTGGCATGCCGGGAGGCTTGCGCTCTGGCAAAGGATATACACGCCAGGAGGATTATTGTGGCAACGGATTGCATGAATGTTGTCACTAGTTTGGCCGAGGGGACTCTCGGAAGTTATGCTCACATTGCGAGAGAAATTAGGGAGTCTAAGGGTGACTTTGATGCCCTTGAGTTCCGCCATGAAGCTAGGATTTCGAATAAAGAAGCACACTGTTTAGCTAGGAGTGCAGTTTATGAAGCACCAGGCCGCCGGGTGTGGCTAGTTAGGCCGCCAGAGGGTTTCCTTGTATCGATTACCTCTGATTAATAAAGGCCTGTTTTCCCCCTCAAAAAAAAAAAAAAAAAAAGATATTGGGGCCTAGTGCGTGATGCACATGCCGCACGCCGGGCCGCTCCCATTGCAAGTGTTGGACGACCTTGCCACATTCAGCACTCACTATTTTTTTTGCGAAAACATTCAGCACTCGCTTGGAACCAGAGGATGACAGGAGATTTTTTTTTTCTTAACATGATAAAAGATTTGCCGTTTCATTGATTAACATGGGAAGCAAGCATAGTTTAGTACAAGGCCAGGGACAAAAAAAAAATGAAAATCCAACAAAGGAAGCCAACTCACGAAGACATGATGGCTAGCAGAGATCCCATGAGAGAGATCTCATGAGAGACTGCTCTTCCGAAATAAAATTCACCAACACTTGACGACTGCAATGACCCAAAGCTTCGCCAACTCCTTGGTAACCAGAATGATGGGAGAGGGCATTTGTAGTGTGCCTAAAAGTTCCAGCATTCATCTCGTTCTAAATCTTCTAAATGACTAGAGAAGCGATGGAGGCAACAACCTTTTGAGGAAGGGTAGGGTGCATGACGAATGCTGACCATCATGATTTAACATCACGACGATTTTTCAAAGGGTTGTGAATATATGGTTAATGTAGTTTGTTGGATCGGGTGGTATTCGGTCGCGCGCATCCATGTTTTTATTCCGACGTATCGATAATTTCTTATGTTCCATGCCATATTATTGATGATACCTACATGTTTTATGCACACTTTATGTCATATTCGTGCATTTTCTGGAACTAACCTATTAACAAGATGCCGAAGAGCCAGTTGCTGTTTTCTGCTGTTTTTGGTTTCAGAAATCCTAGTAACGAAATATTCTCGGAATTGGACGAAATCAACGCCCAGGGTCCTATTTTGCCACGAAGCTTCCAGAAGACCGAAGAGGAGTCGAAGTGGGGCCACGAGGGGCCGCCACCATAGGGCGGCGCGGCCCAGGCCTTGGCCGCGCCGACCTGTGGTGTGGGGCCCTCGTGTGGCCCCCACGTTGCCCTTCCGCCTACTTAAAGCCTCCGTCGCGAAAACCCCGATACGAAGAACCACGATACGGAAAACCTTCCGAGACGCCGCCGCCGCCAATTCCATCTCGGGAGATTCCGGAGATCTCCTCCGGCACCCCGCCGAGAGGGGATTCATCTCCCGGAGGAATCTTCACCGCCATGGTCGCCTCCGGAGTGATGAGTGAGTAGTTCACCCCTGGACTATGGGTCCATAGCAGTAGCTAGATGGTTGTCTTCTCCTCATTGTGCCTCATTGTTGGATCTTGTGAGCTGCCTAACATGATCAAGATCATCTATCCGTAATGCTATATGTTGTGTTTGTCGGGATCCGATGGATAGAGAATACCATGTTATGTTAATTATCAAGTTATTACCTATGTGTTGTTTATGATCTTGCATGCTCTCCGTTATTAGTAGAGGCTCTGGCCAAGTTTTTGCTCTTAACTCCAAGAGGGAGTATTTATGCTCGATAGTGGGTTCATGTCCGCATTGACACCGGACGAGTGACGTAAAGTTCTAAGGTTGTGTTGTGCTCGTTGCCACTAGGGATAAAACATGGATGCTATGCCTAAGGATGTAGTTGTTGATTACATTACGCACCATACTTAATGCAATTGTCTGTTGTTTAGCAACTTAATACCGGAGGGGGTTCGGATGATAACCTGAAGGTGGACTTTTTAGGCATAGATTGAGTTGGATGGCGGTCTATGTACTTTGTCGTAATGCCCAATTAAATCTCACTGTACTTATCATGACATGTATGTGCATTGTTATGCCCTCTCTATTTGTCAATTGCCCGACTGTAATTTGTTCACCCAACATGCTTTTATCTTATGGGAGAGACACCTCTAGTGAACTCGTGGACCCCGGTCCATTCTTTTATACTGAAATATAAATCTGCTGCAATACTTATTTTTACTCGTTTTCTCTCGCAAACAATCATCTTCCACACAATACGGTTAATCCTTTGTTACAACAAGCCGGTGAGATTGACAACCTCACTCGTTTCGTTGGGGCAAAGTACTTTGGTTGTGTTGTGCAGGTTCCACGTTGGCGCCGAATCCCCGGTGTTGCGCCGCACTACATCCCGCCGCCATCAACCTTCAACGTGCTTCTTGGCTCCTCCTGGTTCGATAAACCTTGGTTTCTTTCTGAGGAAAAACTTGCTCCTCGTGCGCATCATACCTTCCTCTTGGGGTTCCCAACGAACGTGTGAGTTACACGCCATCAAGCTCTTTTTCCGGCGCCGTTGTCGGGAGATCAAGACACGCTGCAAGGGGAGTCTCCACTTCTCAACCTCTTTACTTTGTTTTTGTCTTGCTTTATTTTATTTACTACTTTGTTTGCTGCACTTATATCAAAACACAAAAAAATTAGTTGCTAGCTTTACTTTATTTACTGTCTTGTTTGCTATATTAAAAACAAAAAAAAAATTAGTTACTTGCATTTACTTTATCTAGTTTGCTTTATTTACTACTGCTAAAATGGCCACCCCTGAAAATACTAAGTTGTGTGACTTCACTAGCACAAATAATAATGATTTCCTATGCACACCTATTGCTCCACCTGCTACTACAGCAGAATTCTTTGAAATTAAACCTGCTTTATCGAATCTTGTTATGCGAGAGCAATTTTCTCAGTGTTAGTTCCGATGATGCTTGCTGCCCATCTTAATAATTTTGTTGAATTGTGTGAAATGCAAAAGTATAAAGATGTAGATGGTGACATTATAAAATTAAAATTGTTCCCTTTCTCATTAAGAGGAAGAGCTAAAGATTGGTTGCTATCTCTGCCTAAAAATAGTATTGATTCCTGGACTAAATGCAAGGATGCTTTTATTGGTAGATATTATCCCCTGCTAAAATTATATCTTTGAGGAGTAGCATAATGAATTTTAAACAATTGGATAATGAACATGTTGCTCAAGCTTGGGAAAGAATGAAATCTTTGGTTAAAAATTACCCAACCCATGGACTGACTACTTGGATGATCATCCAAACCTTCTATGCAGGACTAAATTTTTCTTCACGGAATTTATTGAATTCAGCTGCTGGAGGTACCTTTATGTCCATCACTTTGGGGGCGGCTACAAAGCTTCTTGATGATATGATGATTAATTACTCTGAATGGCACACGGAAAGAGCTCCACAAGGTAAGAAGGTAAATTCTGTTGAAGAATCCTCTTCCTTGAATGATAAGGTTGATGCTATTATGTCTATGCTTGCGAATGATAGGACTAATGTTGATCCTAATAATGTTCCGTTAGCTTCATTGGTTGCCCAAGAAGAACATGTTGATGTAAACTTCATTAAAAATAATAATTTCAACAACAATGCTTATCGGAACAATTCTAGTAATAACTATAGGCCATATCCTTATAATAATGGTAACGGTTATGCTAATTCTGATGGGAATTCTTACAACAATAATAGGAATACACCCCCTGGACTTGAAGCTATGCTTAAAGAATTTATTAGTACACAAACTGCCTTTAACAAATCTGTTGAGGAAAAGCTCAATAAAATTGATATTCTTGCTTCTAAGGTTGATAGTCTTGCCTCCGATGTTGATCTTTTGAAATCGAAAGTTATGCCTAATAGGGATATTGAAAATAAAATTGTTACTACAGCAAATGCCATCCAAGTTAGAATTAATGAGAATATAAGATTAATGGCTGAACTGCGTGCTAGGTGGGATAGAGAAGAAAATGAAAAACTAGCTAAAGAGAAAAATGTAGCTAAAGTTTGGACTATTACCACCACTAGCAATGTTAATGATTCACATGTTGCTGCACCTCCTACTATCAATGGTAAAATAATTGGTGTTGGCAATGTTTCTACTCCTAGTGCAAAGCGCGCAAAATTACCTGAAACTGCTAAAACTGCTGAAACTGCTCGTGATAAAGCTGCTGAAATTTTTTCCAACCTTGGGGATGATAATCCCATTGCTTTAGATTGTAATGATTTAGATTTTGATGATTGCCACATCTCTGAAGTTATAAAGTTCTTACAAAAACTTGCTAAAAGTCCTAATGCTAGCGCTGTAAACTTGGCTTTCACAAAACATATTACAAATGCTCTCATAAAAGCTAGAGAAGAGAAACTAAAACTTGAAACTTCTATTCCTAGAAAGCTAGAGGATGGTTGGGAGCCCATCATTAAAATGAGAGTTAAAGATTTTGATTGTAATGCTTTATGTGATCTTGGTGCAAGTATTTCGTTATGCCTAAGAAAGTCTATGATATGCTTGACTTGCCACCATTGAAAAACTGTTATCCGGATGTTAATCTCGTCGATAATGCTAAAAAGAAACCTTTGGGGAGAATTGATAATGTTCATATTATGGTTAACAATAACCTTGTCCCCGTTGATTTTGTTGTCTTGGATATTGAATGCAATGCATCTTGCCCCATTATATTGGGAAGACCTTTTCTTCGAACCGTTGGTGCTACTATTGATATGAAGGAAGGTAATATTAAATATCAATTTCCTCTCAAGAAAGGTATGGAACACTTCCCTAGAAAGAGAATGAAGTTACCTTATGATTCTATTATTAGAACAAATTATGATGTTGATGCTTCGTCTCTCGATGTTACTTGAGTTCCACTTTCGCGCCTAGCCGAAAGGCGTTAAAGAAAAGCGCTTATGGGAGACAACCCATGTTTTTACTACAGTATTTTTGTTTTATATTTGAGTCTTGGAAGTTGTTTACTACTGTAGCAACCTCTCCTTATCTTAGTTTTATGTTTTGTTGTGCCAAGTAAAGTCTTTGATAGTAAAGTAAATACTAGATTTGGATTACTGCGCGGAAACAGATTTCTTTGCTGTCACGAATCTGGGTCTAATTCTCTGTAGGTAACTCAGAAAATTAAGCCAATTTACGTGAGTGATCCTCAGATATGTATGCAACTTTCATTCAATTTGGGCATTTTCATTTGAGCAAGTATGGTGCCCTAATAAAATCCATATTTACGGACTGTTCTGTTTTGACAGATTCTGCCTTTTATTTCGCATTGCCTCTTTTGCTATGTTGGATAAATTTCTTTGATCCATTAATGTCCAGTAGCTTTATGCAATGTCCAGAAGTGTTAAGAATGATTGTGTCACCTCTGAACATGTTAATTTTTATTGTGCACTAACCCTCTAATGAGTTGTTTCGAGTTTGGTGTGGAGGAAGTTTTCAAGGATCAAGAGAGGAGTATGATGCAATATGATCAAGGAGAGTGAAAGCTCTAAGCTTGGGGATGCCCCGGTGGTTCACCCCTGCATATTCTAAGAAGACTCAAGCGTCTAAGCTTGGGGATGCCCAAGGCATCCCCTTCTTCATCGACAACATTATCGAGTTCCTCCCCTGAAACTATATTTTTATTCCGTCACATCTTATGCACTTTGCTTGGAGCGTCGGTTTGTTTTTGTTTTTTTGTTTTGTTTGAATAAAATGGATCCTAGCATTCACTTTGTGGGAGAGAGACACGCTCCGTTGTAGCATATGGACAAGTATGTCCTTAGGCTCTACTCATAGTATTCATGACGAAGTTTCTTCTTCGTTAAATTGTTATATGGTTGGAATTGGAAAATGTTACATGTAGTAACTCTAAAATGTCTTGGATAATTTGATACTTGGCAATTGTTGTGCTCATGTTTAAGCTCTTGCATCATATACTTTGCACCCATTAATGAAGAAACACTTAGAGCTTGCTAATTTGGTTTGCATATTTGGTTTCTCTAGAGTCTAGATAATATCTAGTATTGAGTTTTGAACAACAAGGAAGACGGCGTAGAATCTTATAATGTTTACAATATGTCTTTTATGTGAGTTTTGCTGCACCGTTCAACCTTGTGTTTGTTTCAAATAACCTTGCTAGCCTAAGCCTTGTATCGAGAGGGAATACTTCTCATGCATCCAAAATCCTTGAGCCAACCACTATGCCATTTGTGTCCACCATACCTACCTACTACATGGTATTTATCCGGCATTCCAAAGTAAATTGCTTGAGTGCTACCTTAAAAATTCCATCATTCACCTTTACAATATATAGCTCATGGGACAAATAGCTTAAAAACTATTGTGGTATTGAATATGTACTTATGCACGTTATCTCTTATTAAGTTGCTTGTTGTGTGATACGTCTCCGACGTATCGATAATTTCTTATGTTCTATGCCATATTATTGATGATACCTACATGTTTTATGCACACTTTATGTCATATTCGTGCATTTTCTGGAACTAACCTATTAACAAGATGCCGAAGTGCCGGTTCTCGTTTTCTGCTGTTTTTGGTTTCGAAATCCTAGTAACGAAATATTCTCGGAATTGGACGAAACGAAGACCCGGGTTCCTATTTTCACCGGAAGCATCCAGAACACCCGGGAAGGACCGGAGGGGGGCACCGGGCCCCCGGACCATAGGCCGGCGCGGCCCGGGCCCTGGCCGCGCCGCCATATGGTGTGGCCACCCCTTCGACCCTCTCGCGCCGCCTCTTCGCCTATATAAAGCCTCCGTCGCGAAACCCCGATACGAAGAACCACGATACGGAAAACCTTCCGGAGCCGCCGCCATCGCGAAGCCAAGATCCGGGGGACAGGAGTCTCGTTTCGGCACCCTGCCGGAGCGGGGAAGTGCCCCCGGAAGGCTTCTCCATCGACACCGCTGCCATCTCCACCGCCATCTTCATCACCGCTGCTTGCTCCCATGAGGAGGGAGTAGTTCTCCATCGAGGCTCGGGGCTGTACCGGTAGCTATGTGGTTCATCTCTCTCCTATGTGCTTCAATACAATAATCTCATGAGCTGCCTTACATGATTGAGATTCATATGATGATGCTTGTAATCTAGATGTCATTATGCTAGTCAAGTGAGTTTTACTTATGTGATCTCCGGAGACTCCTTGTCCCACGAGTGTAAAGGTGACGAGTGTGTGCACCGTGTGGGTCTCTTAGGCTATATTTCACAGAATACTTATTCACTGTTGAATGGCATAGTGAGGTGCTTATTTATATCTCTTTATGATTGCAATGTGTTTTGTATCACAATTTATCTACGTGCTACTCTAGCAATGTTATTAAAGTAGTTTTATTCCTCCTGCACGTGTGCAAAGGTGATAGTGTGTGCACCGTGTTAGTACTTGGTTTATGCTATGATCATGATCTCTTGTAGATTGCGAAGTTAACTATTGCTATGATAATATTGATGTGATCTATTCCTCCTACATATGCATGAAGGTGACGAGTGTGCATGCTATGCTAGTACTTGGTTTAGTCTTTTGATCTATCTTACACTAAAGGTTACTAAAATATGAGCATTATTGTGGAGCTTGTTAACTCCGGCATTGAGGGTTCGTGTAATCCTACGCAATGTGTTCATCATCCAACAAGAGTGTAGAGTATGCATTTATCTATTACGTTATGTGATCAAAGTTGAGAGTGTCCACTAGTGAAAGTCTATTCCCTAGGCCTTGTTCCTAAATATCGCTATCGCTGCTTGTTTATTGCTTTTATCTGCGTTACTACTGCTTGTTTACTCGTCCTGGGCAAAGCACTTTTCTCGGTGCCGTTGCTACTACTTATTCATACCACCTGTATTTCACTATCTCTTCGCCGAACTAGTGCACCTATTAGGTGTGTTGGGGACACAAGAGACTTCTTGCTTTGTGGTTGCAGGGTTGCATGAGAGGGATATCTTTGACCTCTTCCTCCCTGAGATCGATAAACCTTGGGTGATCCACTTAAGGGAAACTTGCTACTGTTCTACAAACCTCTGCTCTTGGAGGCCCAACACTGTCTACAAGAATAGAAGCTCCCGTAGACATCAAGCACTTTTCTGGCGCCGTTGCCGGGGAGGAAAGGTAAAAAGGCACTCATACTCCGGTCTCAGGTAAAGTACTTTTCTGACGCCGTTGTGTGTGTGCTCGAAGCTATTTCCTTTAGATCCTGCAATTGCATCTTTTTGTTTCTTGTTTACACTAGTTGGGCATAATGGACAACAATGAGCTTCTTATTCTATTTCCTGATTTAAAACTTGGATTGTTTGATGCGAAAATTAAAAAACCTATGGAATCTTATTTGCATGCTTGGTAGTAATATTAGTATGAACGCTTTGAACACCATTGTTGATAATAATGTAGAAAGTTCTAAGCTTGGGGAAGCTGGTTTTCATGATCTTTTTAGTCCCCCAAGCATTGAGGAGAAAATTTTCTTTGATGATACTTTGCCTCCTATTTATGATGATTATAATAGTGGTCTTTTGGTACAACCTACTATGGAGGATAAATTTGATTATGATTACAATATGCCTCCTATATTTGATGATGAGAATAATAATGATAGCTACTTTGTTGAATTTGCTCCTACTACAATTAATAAGAATAACTATGCTTATGTTGGGAGTAGTACTAATTTTATGCATGAGACTCATGATAAGAATGCTTTATGTGATAGTTATATTGTTGAGTTTGCTCATGATACTACTGAAAGTTATTATGAGAGAGGAAAATATGGTTGTAGAAATCTTCATGTTACTAAAACACCTCTCTATGTGCTAAATTTTTTGAAGCTATACTTGTTTTATCTTCCTATGCTTGTTACTTTGCTCTTCATGAACTTGTTTATTTACAAGATTCCTATGCATAGGAAGCATGTTAGACTTAAATGTGTTTTGAATTTTCCTCTTGATGCTCTCTTTTGCTTCAAATACTATTTCTTGCGAGTGCATCATTAAAACAGCTGAGCCCATCTTAATGGCTATAAAGAAAGAACTTCTTGGGAGATAACCCATGTGTTATTTTGCTACAGTACTTTGTTTTATATTTGTGTCTTGGAAGTTGTTTACTACTGTAGCAACCTCTCCTTATCATAGTTTTGAGTTTTGTTGTGCCAAGTAAAGTCTTTGATAGTAAAGTAAGTACTAGATTTGGATTACTGCGCAGTTACAGATTTCTTTGCTGTCACGAATCTGGGTCTACCTCCCTGTAGGTAGCTCAGAAAATTAAGCCAATTTACGTGCATGATCCTCAGATATGTACGCAACTTTCATTCAATTTGAGCATTTTCATTTGAGCAAGTCTGGTGGCCTAATAAAATCCATCTTTACGGACTGTTCTGTTTTGACAGATTCTGCCTTTTATTTCGCATTGCCTCTTTTGCTATGTTGGATGAATTTCTTTGATCCATTAATGTCCAGTAGCTTTATGCAATGTCCAGAAGTGTTAAGAATGATTGTGTCACCTCTGAACATGTGAATTTTTATTATGCATTAACCCTCTAATGAGTTGTTTCGAGTTTGGTGTGGAGGAAGTTTTCAAGGATCAAGAGAGGAGTATGATGCAATATGATCAAGGAGAGTGAAAGCTCTAAGCTTGGGGATGCCCCGGTGGTTCACCCCTGCATATTCTAAGAAGACTCAAGCGTCTAAGCTTGGGGATGCCCAAGGCATCCCCTTCTTCATCGACAAATTATCGGGTTCCTTCTCTTGAAACTATATTTTTATTCGGTCACATCTTATGTACTTTACTTGGAGCGTCTGTGTGCTTTTGTTTTTGTTTTTGTTTGAATAAATGCTTGTGTGGGAGAGAGACACGCTCCGCTGGTTCATATGAACACATGTGTTCTTAGCTTTTAATTTTCATGGCGAAGTTTCTTCTTCGTTAAATTGTTATATGGTTGGAATTGGAAAATGCTACATGTAGTAACTCTAAAATGTCTTGGATAATTTGATACTTGGCAATTGTTGTGCTCATGTTTAAGCTCTTGCATCATATACTTTGCACCCATTAATGAAGAAATACTTAGAGCTTGCTAATTTGGTTTGCATATTTGGTTTCTCTAGAGTCTAGATAACATCTAGTATTGAGTTTTGAACAACAAGGAAGACGGTATGGAGTCTTATAATGTTTACAATATGTCTTTTATGTGAGTTTTGCTGTACCGTTCATCCTTGTGTTTGTTTCAAATAACCTTGCTAGCCTAAACCTTGTATCGAGAGGGAATACTTCTCATGCATCCAAAATACTTGAGCCAACCACTATGCCATTTGTGTGCACCATACCTACCTACTACATGGTATTTATCCGCCATTCCAAAGTAAATTGCTTGAGTGCTACCTTTAAAATTCCATCATTCACCTTTGCAATATATAGCTCATGGGACAAATAGCTTAAAAACTATTGTGGTATTGAATATGTACTTATGCACTTTATCTCTTATTAAGTTGCTTGTTGTGCGATAACCATGTTTTCGGGGACGCCATCAACTATTGTTTGTTGAATATCATGTGAGTTGCTATGCATGTCCGTCTTGTCCGAAGTAAGAGAGATCTACCACCTTCATGGTTGGAGCATGCATATTGTTAGAGAAGAACATTGGGCCGCTAACTAAAGCCATGATTCATGGTGGAAGTTTCAGTTTTGGACATATATCCTCAATCTCATATGAGAATAATAATTGTTGCCACATGCTTATGCATTAAAGAGGAGTCCATTATCCGTTGTCCATGTTGTCCCGGTATGGATGTCTAAGTTGAGAATAATCAAAAGCGAGAAATCCAAAATGCGAGCTTTCTCCTTAGACCTTTGTACAGAGCGGCATGGAGGTACCCCATTGTGACACTTGGTTAAAACATGTGCATTGCAAAGATCCGGTAGTCCAAGCTAATTAGGACAAGGTGCGGGCACTATTAGTATACTATGCATGAGACTTGCAACTTGTAAGATATAATGTACATAACTCATATGCTTTATTACTACCGTTGACAAAATTGTTTCATGTTTTCAAAATAAAAGCTCTAGCACAAATATAGCAATCGATGCTTTCCTCTTTGAAGGACCATTCTCTTTTACTTTTATGTTGAGTCAGTTCACCTATCTCTCTCCACCTCAAGAAGCAAACACTTATGTGAACTGTGCATTGGTTCCTACATATTTGCATATTGCACTTGTTATATTACTCTATGTTGACAACTATCTATGAGATATACATGTTACAAGTTGAAAGCAACCGCTGAAACTTAATCTTCCTTTGTGTTGCTTCAATACCTTTACTTTGATTTATTGCTTTATGAGTTAACTCTTATGCAAGACTTATTGATGCTTGTCTTGAAGTACTATTCATGAAAAGTCATTGCTTTATGATTCAGCTTGTTTACTCATGTCATTACCATTGTTTTGATCGCTGCATTCATTACATATGTTTACAATATGATCAAGTTTATGATGGCATATCACTTCAGAAATTATCTTTGTTATCGTTTTACTGCTCGGGACGAGCAGAACTAAGCTTGGGGATGCTTGATACGTCTCCGACGTATCGATAATTTCTTATGTTCTATGCCATATTATTGATGATACCTACATGTTTTATGCACACTTTATGTCATATTCGTGCATTTTTCGGAACTAACCTATTAACAAGATGCCGAAGTGCCGGTTCTGTTTTCGCTGTTTTTGGTTTCAGAAATCCTAGTAACGAAATATTCTCGGAATTGGACGAAACGAAGACCCGGGTTCCTATTTTCACCGGAAGCATCCGAACACCGGGAAGGACCGGAGGGGGGCACGGGCCCCCGGACCATAGGCCGGCGCGGCCCGGGCCCCGGCCGCGCCGCCATATGGTGTGGCCACCCCTTCGACCCTCCTGCGCCGCCTCTTCGCCTATATAAAGCCTCCGTCGCGAAACCCCCGATACGAAGAACCACGATACGGAAAACCTTCCGGAGCCGCCGCCATCGCGAAGCCAAGATCCGGGGGACAGGAGTCTCGTTCGGCACCTGCCGGAGCGGGGAAGTGCCCCGGAAGGCTTCTCCATCGACACCGCTGCCATCTCCACCGCCATCTTCATCACCGCTGCTGCTCCCATGAGGAGGGAGTAGTTCTCCATCGAGGCTCGGGGCTGTACCGGTAGCTATGTGGTTCATCTCTCTCCTATGTGCTTCAATACAATAATCTCATGAGCTGCCTTACATGATTGAGATTCATATGATGATGCTTGTAATCTAGATGTCATTATGCTAGTCAAGTGAGTTTTACTTATGTGATCTCCGGAGACTCCTTGTCCCACGAGTGTAAAGGTGACGAGTGTGTGCACCGTGTGGGTCTCTTAGGCTATATTTCACGGAATACTTATTCATCGTTGAATGGCATAGTGAGGTGCTTATTTATATCTCTTTATGATTGCAATGTGTTTTGTATCACAATTTATCTACGTGCTACTCTAGCAATGTTATTAAAGTAGTTTTATTCCTCTGCACGTGTGCAAAGGTGATAGTGTGTGCACCGTGTTAGTACTTGGTTTATGCTATGATCATGATCTCTTGTAGATTGCGAAGTTAACTATTGCTATGATAATATTGATGTGATCTATTCCTCCTACATATGCATGAAGGTGACAGTGTGCATGCTATGCTAGTACTTGGTTTAGTCTTTTGATCTATCTTACACTAAAGGTTACTAAAATATGAGCATTATTGTGGAGCTTGTTAACTCCGGCATTGAGGGTTCGTGTAATCCTACGCAATGTGTTCATCATCCAACAAGAGTGTAGAGTATGCATTTATCTATTCTGTTATGTGATCAAAGTTGAGAGTGTCCACTAGTGAAAGTCTATTCCCTAGGCCTTGTTCCTAAATACGCTATCGCTGCTTGTTTACTTGTTTCTATCAGCGTTACTACTCTTGCTTGTTTACTTGTCCTGGGCAAAGCACTTTTTCGGTGTCGTTGCTACTACTTATTCATACCACCTGTATTTCACTATCTCTTCGCCGAACTAGTGCACCTATTAGGTGTGTTGGGGACACAAGAGACTTCTTGCTTTGTGGTTGCGGGGTTGCATGAGAGGGATATCTTTGACCTCTTCCTCCCGAGATCGATAAACCTTGGGTGATCCACTTAAGGGAAACTTGCTACTGTTCTACAAACCTCTGCTCTTGGAGGCCCAACACTGTCTACAAGAATAGAAGCTTGATGTCTACGGGAGCTTCTATTCTTGTAGACAGTGTTGGGCCTCCAAGAGCAGAGGTTTGTAGAACAGCAGCAAGTTTCCCTTAAGTGGATACCCAAGGTTTATCGAACTCGAGGAGGAAGAGGTCAAAGATATCCCTCTCATGCAACCCCGCAACCACAAAGCAAGAAGTCTCTTGTGTCCCCAACACACCTAATAGGTGCACTAGTTCGGCGAAGAGTTAGTGAAATACAGTGGTATAAATAAGTATGAGCAGTAGCAACGGTGCCGGAAAAGTGCTTGGCGTGTAGTTGATGGTGGTGGTATTGCAGCAGTAGTAACGCAGATAATACAGAAACAAGCAAGTAGTAACTCAGCAGTAGTAACGCAGCAGTAGTAAACAAGCAGTAGTAACTCGAGCAGTATTTAGGAACAAGGCCTAGGGATTACACTTTCACTAGTGGACACTCTCAACATTGATCACATAACAGAATGGATAAATGCATACTCTACACTTTTGTTGGATGATGAACACATTGCGTAGGATTACACGAACCCTCAATGCCGGAGTTAACAAGCTCCACAATAATGCTCATGTTTTAGTAACCTTTAGTGTAAGATAGATCAACGCTACTAAACCAAGTACTAGCATAGCATGCACACTTGTCACCTTCATGCATATGTAGGAGGAATAGATCACATCAATATATCATAGCAATAGTTAACTTCATAATCTACAAGAGATCATAATCATAGCATAAACCAAGTACTAACACGGTGCACGCACTTGTCACCTTTGCACACATGCAGGAGGAATAAACTACTTTAATAACACATCACTAGAGTAGCACATAGATAAATTGTGATACAACATGCTGCAATCATAAAGAGATATAAATAAGCACCTCACTATGCCATTCAATGAGTAAGTATTCACGTGAAATCTAGCCTAAGAGACCCACACGGTGCACACACTGTCACCTTTACACACGTGGGACTAGGAGTCTCCGGAGATCACATAAGTAAAACTCACTTGACTAGCATAATGACATCTAGATTACAAGCATCATCATATGAATCTCAATCATGTAAGGCAGCTCATGAGATTATTGTATTGAAGCACATAGGAGAGAGATGAACCACATAGCTACCGTGCATGCCCCGAGCCTCGATGGAGGACTACTCCCTCCTCATGGGAGCAGCAGTGGTGATGAAGATGGCGGTGGAGATGGCAGCGGTGTCGATGGAGAAGCCTTCCGGGGGCACTTCCCCGCTCCGGCAGCGTGCCGGAACAGAGATCATGTCCCCCAGATCTTGGCTTCGCGATGGCGGCGGCTCTGGCAGTGTTTCGTGGGTTTCGTCAATTGGTATCGGGTTTTCTGATCCAGGGGCTTTTTATAGGCGGAGAGGCGGCGCAGAAGGTCGAAGGGGGCCCACACCCTAGGGGCGCGCCCCCTTGGCCGCGCCGGGCTAGGGTTTGGTGGCCCCGTGCCTCTTCTCCGGCGGTTCTCGTGTGTTCGGATGCTTCCGGGTAAAATAGGAACCTGGGCGTTGATTTCGTCCGATTCCGAGAATATTTCGTTACTAGGATTTCTGAAACCAAAAACAGCGAGAAACGAGAACCGGCACTTCGGCATCTTGTTAATAGGTTAGTTCCAGAAAATGCACGAATATGACATAAAGTGTGCATATAACATGTAGATAACATCAATAATGTGGCATGGAACACAAGAAATTATCGATACGTTGGAGACGTATCAGCATCCCCAAGCTTAGTTCTGCTCGTCCCGAGCAGGTAAAACGATAACAAAGATAATTTCTGGAGTGACATGCCATCATAAACTTGATCATACTATTTGTAAAGCATATGTAGAGAATGCAGCGATCAAAACAATGGTGATGACATGAGTAAACAAGTGAATCATAAAGCAAAGACTTTTCATGAATAGCACTTTTAGACAAGCATCAATAAGTCTTGCATAAGAGTTAACTCATAAAGCAATAATTCAAAGTAAAGACATTGAAGCAACACAAAAGAAGATTAAGTTTCAGCGGTTGCTTTCAACTTGTAACATGTATATCTCATGGATATTGTCAACATAGAGTAATATAATAAGTGCAATAAGCAAGTATGTAGGAATCAATGCACAGTTCACACAAGTGTTTGCTTCTTGAGGTGGAGAGAAATAGGTGAACTGACTCAACATTGAAAGTAAAAGAATGGTCCTCATAGAGGAAAAGCATCGATTGCTATATTTGTGCTAGAGCTTTGATTTTGAAAACATGAAACAATTTTGTCAACGGTAGTAATAAAGCATATGCATCATGTAAATTATATCTTATAAGTTGCAAGCCTCATGCATAGTGTACTAATAGTGCTCGCACCTTGTCCTAATTAGCTTGGACTACCTGGATTATCACCGCAATACATATGCTTTAACCAAGTATCACAAAGGGGTACCTCTATGCCGCCTGTACAAAGGTCTAAGGAGAAAGCTCGCATTTGGATTTCTCGCTTTTGATTATTCTCAACTTAGACATCCATACCGGGACAACATAGACAACGGATAATGGACTCCTCTTTTAATGCTTTAAGCATTTGACAACAATTAATTCTTTTCTCATTAGAGATTTGAGGATATTTGTCCAAAACTGAAACTTCCACCATGAATCATGGCTTTAGTTAGCGGCCCAATGTTCTTCTCTCACAATATGCATGCTCAAACCATTCAACTCGGTGTAGATCGCCCTTACTTCGGACAAGACGAACATGCATAGCAACTCACATGAAATTCAACAATGAGTTGATGGCGTTCCCCGTAAACATGGTTATCGCACAACAAGCAACTTAATAAGAGATAAAGTGCATAATTACATATTCAATACCACAATAGTTTTTAAGCTATTTGTCCCATGAGCTATATATTGCAAAGGTGAATGATGGAATTTTAAAGGTAGCACTCAAGCAATTTACTTTGGAATGGCGGATAAATACCATGTAGTAGGTAGGTATGGTGGACACAAATGGCATAGTGGTTGGCTCAAGGATTTTGGATGCATGAGAAGTATTCCCTCTCGATACAAGGTTTAGGCTAGCAAGGCTTATTTGAAACAAACACAAGGATGAACCGGTGCAGCAAAACTCACATAAAAGACATATTGAAAATATTATAAGACTCTACACCGTCTTCCTTGTTGTTCAAACTCAATACTAGAAATTATCTAGACCTTAGAGAAACCAAATATGCAAACCAAATTTTAGCAAGCTCTATGTATTTCTTCACTAATGGGTGCAAAGCATATGATGCAAGAGCTTAAACATGAGCACAACAATTGCCAAGTATCACATTACCCAAGACATTTATAGCAATTACTACATGTATCATTTTCCAATTCCAACCATATAACAATTTAACGAAGAGGAAACTTCGCCATGAATATTATGAGCTAAGAACACATGTGTTCATACGAACCAGCGGAGCGTGTCTCTCTCCCACACAAGCATGATGTAATACAATTTATTCAAACACAAACAAAAACAAAAGCAAACAAACAGACGCTCCAAGAAAAAGCACATAAGATGTGATGGAATAAAAATATAGTTTCGGGGGAGGAACCCGATAATTTGTCGATGAAGAAGGGGATGCCTTGGGCATCCCCAAGCTTAGACGCTTGAGTCTTCTTGATATATGCAGGGGTGAACCACCGGGGCATCCCCAAGCTTAGAGCTTTCACTCTCCTTGATCATAGTATATCATCCTCCTCTCTTGACCCTTGAAAACTTCCTCCACACCAAACTCGAAACAACTCGTTAGAGGGTTAGTGGACAATAAAAATTCACATGTTCAGAGGTGACACAATCATTCTTAACACTTCTGGACATTGCATAAAGCTACTGGACATTAATGGATCAAAGAAATTCATCCAACATAGCAAAAGAGGCAATGCGAAATAAAAGGCAGAATCTGTCAAAACAGAACAGTCCGTAAAGATGGATTTTATTAGGCCACCAGACCTGCTCAAACGAAAATGCTCAAATTGAATGAAAGTTGCGTACATATCTGAGGATCATGCTCGTAAATTGGCATAATTTTCTGAGCTTCCTGCAGGGCAGTGGGCTCAGATTCGTGACAGCAAAGAAATCTGGAACTGCGCAGTAATCCAAATCTAGTACTTACTTTTCTATCAACGGCTTAACTTGGCACAACAAAACTCAAAACTAAGATAAGGAGAGGTTGCTACAGTAGTAAACAACTTCCAAGACACAAATATAAAACAAAGTACTGTAGCAAAATAACACATGGGTTATCTCCCAAGAAGTTCTTTCTTTATAGCCATTAAGATGGGCTCAGCGGTTTTAATAATGCACTCGCAAGAAATAGTATTTGAAGCAAAAGAGAGCATCAAGAGGCAAATTCAAAACACATTTAAGTCTAACATGCTTCCTATGCAAGGGAATCTTGTAAATAAACAAGTTCATGAAGAGCAAAGTAACAAGCATAGGAAGATAAAACAAGTGTAGCATCAAAAATTTCAGCACATAGAGAGGCATTTTAGTAACATGAAAATTTCTACAACCATATTTTCCTCTCTCATAATAACTTTCAGTAGCATCATGAGCAAACTCAACAATATAACTATCACATAAAGCATTCTTATCATGAGTCTCATGCATAAAATTATTACTCTCCACATAAGCATAATCAATTTTATTAGTTGTAGTGGGAGCAAATTCAACAAAGTAGCTATCATTATTATTCTCATCAAGTGTAGGAGGCATAGTATAATCACAACAAAATTTACTCTCCATAGTAGGTGGCACCAAGAGACCACTATCATTATAATCATCATAAATAGGAGGCAAAGTATCATCAAAGAAAATTTTCTCCTCAATGCTTGGGGGACTAAAAATATCATGAAAACCAACTTCCCCAAGCTTAGAACTTTCTATATTATTGTCAACAATGGTGTTCAAAGCGTTCATACTAATATTACTACCAGCATGCAAAGAAGATTTCATAGGTTTTTTAATTTTCGCATCAAACAATCCATGTTTTAAATCAGGAAATAGAATAAGAAGCTCACTCTTGTACATTATGCCAAACTAGTGTAAACAAGAAACAACAAGATGCAATTGCAGGATCTAAAGGAAATAGCTTCGAGCACACACACGACGGCGCCGAGAAAAATACTTTACACCGAGACCGTAGTATGAGAGCCTTTTACCTTTCCTCCCGGCAACGGCGCCGGAAAAGTGCTTGATGTCTACGGGAGCTTCTATTCTTGTAGACGGTGTTGGGCCTCCAAGAGCGGAGGTTTGTAGAACAGCAGCAAGTTTCCCTTAAGTGGATACCCAAGGTTTATCGAACTCAGGGAGGAAGAGGTCAAAGATATCCCTCTCATGCAACCCTGCAACCACAAAGCAAGAAGTCTCTTGTGTCCCCAACACACCTAATAGGTGCACTAGTTCGGCGAAGAGTTAGTGAAATACACGTGGTATAAATAAGTATGAGCAGTAGCAACGGTGCCAGAAAAGTGCTTGGCGTGTAGTTGATGGTGGTGGTATTGCAACGATAGTAACGCATAGAATACGATAAACAAGCAGTAGTAACTCAGCAGTAGTAACGCAGCAGTAGTAAACAAGCAGTAGTAACTCAGCAGTATTTAGGAACAAGGCCTAGGGATTACACTTTCACTAGTGGACACTCTCAACATTGATCACATAACGGAACAGATAAATGCATACTCTACACTTTTGTTGGATGATGAACACATTGCGTAGGATTACACGAACCCTCAATGCCGGAGTTAACAAGCTCCACAATAATGCTCATGTTTAAGTAACCTTTAGTGTAAGATAGATCAACGCTACTAAACCAAGTACTAGCATAGCATGCACACTTGTCACCTTCATGCATATGTAGGAGGAATAGATCACATCAATATATCATAGCAATAGTTAACTTCATAATCTACAAGAGATCATAATCATAGCATAAACCAAGTACTAACACGGTGCACGCACTTGTCACCTTTGCACACATGCGGGAGGAATAAACTACTTTAATAACACATCACTAGAGTAGCACATAGATAAATTGTGATACAACATGCTGCAATCATAAAGAGATATAAATAAGCACCTCACTATGCCATTCAATGAGTAAGTATTCGTGAAATCTAGCCTAAGAGACCCACACGGTGCACACACTTGTCACCTTTACACACGTGGGACTAGGAGTCTCCGGAGATCACATAAGTAAAACTCACTTGACTAGCATAATGACATCTAGATTACAAGCATCATCATATGAATCTCAATCATGTAAGGCAGCTCATGAGATTATTGTATTGAAGCACATAGGAGAGAGATGAACCACATAGCTACCGGTACAGCCCAGAGCCTCGATGGAGAACTACTCCCTCCTCATGGGAGCAGCAGCGGTGATGAAGATGGCGGTGGAGATGGCAGCGGTGTCGATGGAGAAGCCTTCGGGGCACTTCCCGCTCCGGCGGCGTGTCGGGAACGGAGATCCTGTCCCCCGGATCTTGGCTTCGCGATGGCGGCGGCTCCGGCAGGTTTACGTGGGTTTCGTCAATTGGTATCGGGTTTTCTGATCCGGGGGCTTTTATAGGCGGAGAGGCGCGCGGAAGGTCGAAGGGGGCCCACACCCTAGGGGGCGCCCCCCTCGGCCGCGCCGGGCTAGGGTTTGGTGGCCCCGTGCCTCTTCTCTGGCGGTTCTCGTGTGTTCTGGATGCTTCGGGTAAAATAGGAACCTGGGCGTTGATTTCGTCCGATTCGAGAATATTTCGTTACTAGGATTTACGAAACCAAAAACAGCGAGAAAACGAGGAACGGCACTTCGGCATCTTGTTAATAGGTTAGTTCCAGAAAATGCACGAATATGACATAAAGTGTGCATATAACATGTAGATAACATCAATAATGTGGCATGGAACACAAGAAATTATCGATACGTTGGAGACGTATCAAAGCTCCCGTAGACATCATTGTGCGATAACCATGCTTCTGGGGACGCCATCAACTACTCTTTGTTGAATATCATGTGAGTTGCTATGCATGTCCGTCTTGTCTGAAGTAAGAGAGATCTACCACCTTAATGGTTGGAGCATACATTTTGTTAGAGAAGAACATTGGGCCGCTAACTAAAGCCATGATTCATGGTGGAAGTTTCAGTTTTGGACATATATCCTCAATCTCATATGAGAATAATAATTGTTGCCACATGCTTATGCATTTAAGAGGAGTCCATTATCTGTTGTCCATGTTGTCCCGGTATGGATGTCTAAGTTGAGAATAATCAAAGCGAGAAATCCAAAATGCGAGCTTTCTCCTTAGACCTTTGTACATGCGGCATGGAGGTACCCCTTTGTGACACTTGGTTAAAACATGTGTATTGCAATGATCCGGTAGTCCAAGCTAATTAGGACAAGGTGCGGGCACTATTAGTATACTATGCATGAGACTTGCAACTTGTAAGATATAATTTACATAACTCATATGCTTTATTACTACCGTTGACAAAATTGTTTCATGTTTTCAAAATAAAAGCTCTAGCACAAATATAGCAATCGATGCTTTCCTCTTTGAAGGACCATTCTTTTTACTTTTATGTTGAGTCAGTTCACCTATTTCTCTCCACCTCAAGAAGCAAACACTTGTGTGAACTGTGCATTGATTCCTACATACTTGCATATTGCACTTGTTATATTACTCTATGTTGACAATTATCCATGAGATATACATGTTACAAGTTGAAAGCAACCGCTGAAACTTAATCTTCCTTTGTGTTGCTTCAATACCTTTACTTTGATTTATTGCTTTATGAGTTAACTCTTATGCAAGACTTATTGATGCTTGTCTTGAAGTACTATTCATGAAAAGTCTTTGCTTTATGATTCACTTGTTTACTCATGTCACTACCATTGTTTTGATCGCTGCATTCATTACATATGTTTACAAATAGTATGATCAAGGTTATGATGGCATGTCACTTCAGAAATTATCTTTGTTATCGTTTTACCGCTCGGGACGAGCGAGAACTAAGCTTGGGGATGCTGATACGTCTCCGACGTATCGATAATTTCTTATGTTCCATGCCATATTATTGATGATACCTACATGTTTTATGCACACTTTATGTCATATTCGTGCATTTTCCGGAACTAACCTATTAACAAGATGCCGAAGAGCTAGTTGCTGTTTTACTGCTGTTTTTGGTTTCGAAATCCTAGTAACGAAATATTCTCGGAATTGGACGAAATCAACGCCCGGGGTCCTATTTTGCCACGAAGCTTCCGGAAGACCGAAGAGGAGTCGAAGTGGGGCCACGAGGGGCCGCCACCATAGGGCGGCGCGGCCCGAGGCCTTGGCGCGCCGACCTGTGGTGTGGGGCCCTCGTGTGGCCCCCACGTTGCCCTTCCGCCTACTTAAAGCCTCCGTCGCGAAAACCCCGATACGAAGAACCACGATACGGAAAACCTTCCGGAGACGCCGCCGCCGCCAATCCCATCTTGGGGGATTACGGAGATCTCCTCCGGCACCCTGCCGGAGAGGGGATTCATCTCCCGGAGGACTCTTCACCGCCATGGTCGCCTCCGGAGTGATGAGTGAGTAGTTCACCCCTGGACTATGGGTCCATAGCAGTAGCTAGATGGTTGTCTTCTCCTCATTGTGCCTCATTGTTGGATCTTGTGAGCTGCCTAACATGATCAAGATCATCTATCCGTAATGCTATATGTTGTGTTTGTCGGGATCCGATGGATAGAGAATACCATGTTATGTTAATTATCAAGTTATTACCTATGTGTTGTTTATGATCTTGCATGCTCTCCGTTATTAGTAGAGGCTGCGGCCAAGTTTTTGCTCTTAACTCCAAGAGGGAGTATTTATGCTCGATAGTGGGTTCATGCACTGCATTGACACTGGGACGATGACGAGAAAGTTCTAAGGTTGTGTTGTCTTTGTTGCCACTAGGGATAAAACATTGATGCTATGTCTAAGGATGTAGTTGTTGATTACATTACGCACCATACTTAATGCAATTGTACTGTTGCTATGCAACTTAATACTTGGAAGGGGTTCGGATGATAACCTGAAGGTGGACTTTTTAGGCATAGATGCGGTTGGATGGCGGTCTATGTACTTTGTCGTAATGCCCAATTAAATCTCACTTGTACTTATCATGACATGTATGTGCATTGTTATGCCCTCTCTATTTGTCAATTGCCCGATTGTAATTTGTTCACCCAACATGCTTTTATCTTATGGGAGAGACACCTCTAGTGAGCTGTGGACCCCGGTCCATTCTTTTATCTTGAAATACAAATCTCGTTGCAATACTTGTTTTTCTTGTTTTCTCTGCAAACAATCATCTTCCACACAATACGGTTAATCCTTTGTTACAGACAAGCCGGTGAGATTGACAACCTCACTTGTTTCGTTGGGGCAAAGTACTTTGGTTGTGTTGTGCGGGTTCCACGTTGGCGCCGGAATCTCCGGTGTTGCGCCGCACTACATCCCGCCGCCATCAACCTTCAACGTGCTTCTTGGCTCCTCCTGGTTCGATAAACCTTGGTTTCTTTCTGAGGGAAAACTTGCTGATGTGCGCATCATACCTTCCTCTTGGGGTTCCCAACGAACGTGTGAGTTACACGCCATCAGACGACGACGGTGTTGGAGCACTGTTCCTTTCTTGGAGGCGTCGCTTTTGGAGAGTCTGTATTTCAGGTGTTGTCTTGGTGGTGGATGTATTGTTGTTGTTAGGTCTGAGATACTATAGCGGGACTTTTGTTTCTTATTTTTTTTTTCATTTTTTTGGTTGTGTGCATTCGTAGTGCCATTTGGGTGGTGAGTTGTTGCAGAGGCTGTGTGTAATTGGTATCTTTTGATATTATCCCTTTATCGAAAAAAATATATAGTTAATGTCAATCCAAGAGAAAATCACGAGATGTCATAATCCTAATGAAAAAAGATGAAATCTGCAATCCTTGTACAAAGGGAAACAAATTGAGAGATTTGATCCACTGTTTGCTTTCTCGAGAAGTCAATCTTTCAACCCCACTCAAACTTGACTTCTTTTCGCTGACGTATGTGATCATAGCGAGATGTGCCAAAGCACTCAAGCATTGTGGTGGGGCAAAACATCTTAAAGCTCACGACAACACACCATGCATAGATCTTTAAGCATTTATGTAATCTTAGAAATTCACTTCTGAACCGATCGGCAGTGGAGGCTAATTATTTTAGTTAGGCGATGACATGTGTACCGCTGCACTTTACGTGGATATACTTTCCTTTTCTGCTGGAAATATGCACAGCTCGAAATCGATTTTACCATTTGATGAAACTTTTGTCATATTGTCGCGGAAGACCAAAAGGTAAACTATCTCGACTAGAGCATCTCCACATATGCCCTATAATAGGGTTTCTAGTGTGAGAAGAAGATGTATGTGGTTAAACTATATACCACAATTTTTAGCTAGGAGTACGGAGTACTATTCTTGAGAAAGATTGTAATAGTCGTGAGTAATTAATAAATCTCGTTGTGTATGTGCATGTATGTGAGCGTCTAGTTTGTACTGTGTTTCTCAAAAATAAAAAGCTCCTTGATTCACCAAAAAAAAAGAATGCAAGGGAGTGAAAGAGATTTGAACGGCTGTAAAACTCCAAGTATTTAATTACATTTCGACCCAGACATATACCGCACAGGCCCTTCATTTTATCTTACTATCATAACCTAGCCCTGTTGCCTTGGATAATTCATGGCACACCAGACACCACAACAACTTATTAACTGTGCTATTTCAACTGACTTCCTTGGTTTGATCTAAATTATGTTACAGTATTGTATCTACGGAAGATAAAGAGGGGACAGAACATTGTGTTTCAGTTATATTTAATTATGTTTCAGTTATATTTAATTATGTTTCATAATTTTGTAAAAAGATTGATCAGCACATGGATGATATCATTGTTGACATCACTCTAGTGTAAAAAAAGTTTTTCCGCAGGATGTGCATGTGTACATGTAAGATGGCATGTGTACCACTGCACTTTACGTGGATATTACTTTCCTTTTCTGCTGGGTATTTAACTTTAAATGCGGTTTGCAATATGCTCAGGTCGAAATCGATCTTACCATTGATGAAACTTTTGTCGTACTTCTCAGAGGAGGCTAGAAGCTAAACTGTCTTGATTAGGACGGCCTTCTTTTGAGTGACGTCAACAACATGACCATCTCCCCTGCTTTAATACCTTATCTCGGTCATAACATATGTGCATATATACGTGTAGTCCGTTCATATTGCACAGTAAATTTGTACATATTGCAACTAAATAAATTGTACAGTGTTTACAAGATTGGACAAAGAAGAGGGAACGCAAAAGACGACATATTTGCTCAAAAAAAAAACGCTGCTGCAGACGAACTAAGAAGGAGAGTGATATTGGTTGTAAAACTCCAAGTATATTAATTACATTTCGACCCAGACTTATATCGCACAGACCCTCAACTTTATCTTACTATCACAACCCAGCTCCGCTGTCCCGCCAGACAGCACAACAACTTATTCACCGTCACTTTCGCATCAGACTCCCTCGCTTTGAACTAAATTACGGTAACTATAGTGTATCTACAGCAAACAAGATGAGGACAGAACGGGCCGACGGGGCGCACACGTGACCTGCCGGACGGCAAGGGCAGGCTAGCCACAGAGGGCGCCCACCTCCCTGAGGCGTGGGACGAGGTGGCCGCTGAGGTGAAGCCCCATGAGGCCGTCGAGCCCGCCCACCGGCAAGCCGCCGACGAAGAGCGCCGGCACGGTGGCTGCGGCCGCGGCCGACGCGGCGGCCTCCTCGGCGGCCTCGTCGAGCTCGATGACGGTGGCGTGCGCGCCCACGGCGGCCAGGAGGCGGCGCATGACGTGGCACATGCAGCAGCCGCGCCGCGCGAAGATGACCACGGGGCTCTCGCGGACCAGCCGCCCGATGCGCTCCGCCGGAGGCTCACCGCCCGGTGGGTTGATGGTGAGGCCCAGAAGCCCGGCACCGGCGCAGCGGCTCGCCGGCGTCGGCGCCGGCGCCTCTCCGGCCACCGCGCAGCTCACGCCCCCTCCGTCCTGCATGTGCGCGCGCGACGGCGAGAAGGAGATGATGGTCGGGTGTTGGGGTCTTGGGTGGGGGGCCTGCGATGAGGAAGTAGCGTGTGGGTAACGGCATGAAGTAGCTGCCTGCCCCTGATTGTGCGGTCGCCGTCAAGATCCGGCGGGAGGACACAGGGAGGGAGTCCTGGGTGTATATAGGAGGAGGTTCACATCATCACATGGGAGCGTGACGTCGGACGGAAGGTGACGGGGTGGGCGGGCCGGGGTAGGAGGTGGCGTCACGTAGCTGGAGTCGACCGGAGCGGCAGCTGCAAGTTGATGATGAAGTCATCAAGCTAATAACATCATCATGACTCATGACTTGGAAAGATGAACTTGCAGTTGCCGGCGGGTCGGAGGTGGAGTCATCAAGCTGCAAGCTTTTTGTCGTGTTCTAACTCTAACACTTCACTTCGTTAAGTACACTGATTTATTTGATGAAAAACTGTCCTTTGTAGAGCGCGAATTTCATTTGTAGACGCAGCTCGTATTGGGTCATCTGACAATTTTTGAAATAAAAACCCGGCGAAAAGCGTCACCAAAGTTAAAATGAAGGGTGTCGGATCGTGCGTTTGCGGGACGTGTTTTGTTCGTGTCACGTTTAGGGGACGTCGCTCCCCAGTCGCGTCCCCCCACCGCCACCCCCAAACGCCGCTCCTAAACTTTTTAAACATTAAAATACTATTTTTTTGCATTTTTATTTAAATAGAGAGAAGGAACATTCCACAAACTAATACATAGTAATTGGGAACATGGTTGGGAACATGGTTTTACACAAACTAAGACATAGTTTGGAACATGGTTTTCACAAACTAATACATAGTTAAAACATTGAAAAATGAGGAAACCTAACTAGTGTTGGCATCACAGATTTCGTGTGTTCGCTGCCAAGAAAGAACCCTCCGAGGCACTCCGACTCATCCAAACTGGAAAATCCAGCTGGTGATGATAGCCATGTTGGTCCTTTCGAGGAAGAACATGCAGAAACCTCCGTGCCTATTTTCGCTGCAAAGAAAGAACACTCGGCGTGTTCAATCGTCCTCCTCATCGATGTCGCCATGGTAGTGCCAGCGGCAGCGCGTGTCGTCGAACACCTTGACGCTCATATCCGCGTCGCCAAGGTAGGAGAATCTGAGCATGCAACCGGCTTCGAGGTCGTGGGGTAGCGCGCGAACTTCTCCCAACCGGTGTGGAGGTACATCTTGCCGCGCCCATCGAAGAGCATGTCCACCGGCCACCGGCAGCAATCATAGCCAGCCTCCCGCAGATGCAGCGCGACCGGCTCGTTGCCAGTGACGAAGTCGGCGAACTTGTCCGAAAGCCTCTGGATGCTGAGTGGGTCGCCCTTAAGGACGACGACGAACTCGAATAACACTTGGTCCTCCTCATGCAGGTCCGATGATGAAGAAGACAACTTCGCAGGCGACAACGACCATGCAGCTCTGCCGCGGCCACGACCACGGCCGCGACCTCGGCCTCTGCCTCTGCCTCTACCAGCCATGGTGTCGACTCTTGAGATGGTGGCGGCTAGGGTTGGGGAGAGAGGCGCTAGGGTTTGTGTGTGAGGGACTGTTGTGGGTATACTTTATGGGTATATCAATGGCATGGCCTAGATCCGGCAAGCCCGGGTGGCCCACAAACGGTGATGTGGCATGTGGCCCATCGGGTAGCCTAGTTACTGTAGATTGTGAAGGATGAAGTCCAGCCCAGGAGCATGGAGCCGGATCTCAACCGACCTACGAAGGAGGCCGGATCCGTGAAGGCCCATGAAGTATCCGGATCCAGTACGGCCTTGAAGGAAGGAGGATCCTTGATGTACACGGCAAGATATTGTACCGTAGTTAGGCAACTTGTATTCCGGCTAGGACTCTCCATGTAAACCCTAGATCCGTGCGCCTTTATAAGCCGGAACCTGGGAGCCCTAGAGGCACAACCACAACTCATTGTAACAACACGAAAGCGCCCAGATAATTTCAGACAAGCAGCAGTAGGCCCTGTCTTCGAGCAGGTGTTCCGAAGCTGGGTAAATCGTGTACCACCATCCCGAGGACTCTCCGTCCTATGGCCCCTACTTCTTTTCCCCCTCGTGAGGATCCCTCCTCCGAGGTACCGTCGAATAGGCAACGACAGTTGGCACCTGCTTGATGGCGCGTGGGACACACACGTCTATTGGGAACCCCAAGAGGAAGGTGTGATGCGTACAGCGGCAAGTTTTCCCTCGGTAAGAAACCAAGGTTATCGATCCAGTAGGAGATGAAGGCCACATGAAGGTTGTTGGCGAAGGAGTGTAGTGCGGCGCAACACCAGGGATTCCGGCGCCAACATGGAACCTGCACAACACAATCAAAATACGTTGCCCCAACTTAACAGTGAGGTTGTCAATCTCACCGGCTTGCTGTAAACAAAGGATTAAACGTATGGTGTAGAGAATGATGTTTGTTTGCGAAGAACAACAGAGAACAGAGTTTGCGATAGATTGTATTTCAGATGTAAAAGAATGGACCGGGGTCCACGAGTTCACTAGTGGTGTCTCTCCAATAAGAAATAGCATGTTGGGTGAACAAATTACAGTTGGGCAATTGACAAATAAAGAGGGCATAACAATGCACATACATATCACGATGACTAATATGAGATTTAATCAGGGCATTATGACAAAGTACATAGACCGCTGATACGTCCAATATGCATCACTATTTTATATCATAATTTGCTGTTATTCATTGATATATTTCATATTGGGACACAATACTTATGTTATTTCATCTATTTTGCATGTTTCATGATTATTTGGAGATCGAGCACCGGAGCCGGGATTACTGCTGGAAAAAGCACCGTCGGGATGCGATATTTCGGAAGATCAAGCTGTGGAAGGAAGTTTTACCAAAAATCCTATTTTTCCGGATGACGGAGGAAGCCGGAAGGGGAGCCAGCTTGGACCCGGGGTGAGCCCACACCATAGGGTGGCGCGGCCCATGGCACGGCCGCGCCACCATGTGGTGTGGGGCCCCCTCGGCCTCTTTCGCCTCCTTTTCTTCGCGAAACCCTTCGTCCCGAAGACCGAAGCCACGAGAGGAATCCTCACGAAGGGTTACGGCCGCCTCGCGGGGCGGAGAACACCGGAGAGCAAAGAGCTCTCCGGCGGGCGAGGAATCCGCCGGGGAAATTCCCTCCCGGAGGGGGAAATCGACGCCATCGTCACCGCCAACGAGCTGGACATCATCTCCATCACCATCATCATCATCTCCACCATCATCACCGCCATCTCCACCGCTGGTCATCGTCACCGCTGTAGCAATTTGGGTTTGATCTTGATTGTTTGATAGGGGAAACTCTCCCGATACTGATTTCTACTTGTTGTTTATGCTATTGAGTGAAACCATTGAACCAAGGTCTATGTTCAGATTGTTATTCATCATCATATCACCTCTGATCATGTTCCATATGATGTCTCGTGAGTAGTTCGTTTAGTTCTTGAGGACATGGGTGAAGTCTAATTGTTAGTAGTGAACTATGGTTGAGTAATATTCAATGTTATGATATTTAAGTTGTGGTGTTATTCTTCTAGTGGTGTCGTGTGAACGTCGACTACATGACACTTCACCATTTATGGGCCTAGGGGAATGCATCTTGTACTCGTTTGCCAATTGCGGGGTTGCCGGAGTGACGAAACCTAAACCCCCGTTGGTATATCGGTGCAGGGAGGGATCGCGAGGATCTCGAGTTTAAGGCTGTGGTTAGATTTATCTTAATTACTTTCTTGTAGTTGCGGATGCTTGCAAGGGGTATAATCACAAGTATGTATTAGTCCTAGGAAGGGCGGTACATTAGCATAGGTTCACCCACACAACACTTATCAAAACAATGAAGATTAATCAACTGTAAGTAGCGAAAGCACTAGACTAAAATCCCGTGTGTCCTCGAGAACGTTTGGTCATTATAAGTAAACAAACCGGCTTGTCCTTTGTGCTAAAAAGGATTGGGCCACTCGCTGCAATTATTTCTCTCGCATTTTACTTACTCGTACTTTATTCATCCGTTACATCAAAACCCCTCGAATACTTGTTTGTGAGCATTTACAGTGAATCCTTCATCAAAACTGCTCGTCAACACCTTCCGCTCCTCGTTGGGATCGACATTCTTACTTATCGAAGATACTACGATACACCCCCTATACTTGTGGGTCATCAACCGCTATCCGAGCATGCATCTATGCCTAAAAGTCCACCTTCGAGTTAGCATCCGCACCCCTTCCAGCATTAAGTTGCAAACAACGTACAATTGCATTAAGTATGGTGCGTAATGTAATCAACACAAATATCCTTAGACAAAGCATTGACGTTTTATCCCTAGTGGCAACAAGCACATCCACAACCTTAGAACTTTCCGTCACTCGTCCCGCATTCAATGGAGGCATGAACCCACTATCGAGCATAAATACTCCCTCTTGGAGTCACAAGTATCAACTTGGCCAGAGCCTCTACTAGCAACGGAGAGCATGCAAGAACATAAACAACACATATATGATAGATCAATAATCAACTTGACATTGTATTCCATATTCATCGGATCCCAACAAACACAACATGTAGCATTACAAATAGACGATCTTGATCATGATAGGCAGCTCACAAGATCTAACATGATAGCACAAGAGGAGAAGACAACCATCTAGCTACTCGCTATGGACCCATAGTCCAAGGATGAACTACTCACACATCAGTCCGGAGGCGATCATGGTGATGTAGAGTCCTCCGGGCGATGATTCCCCTCTCCGGCAGGGTGCCGGAGGCGATCTCCTGAATCCCCCGAGATGGGATTGGCGGCGGCGTCTCTGGAACTTTTCTCGTATCGTGGCTCTCGATAATAGGGTTTTCGTGATGGAGAGTTTAAGTAGGCGGAAGGGAAGAGTCGGGGGGCTCACGAGGGGCCCACACACTAGGGCGGCGCGGGCCCCTCCTTGGCCGCGCCGCCTTATGGTGTCGACGCCCAGTGGCCCCACTACGTATCTCCTTCGGTCTTCTGGAAGCTCCGTGGAAAAATAAGACCCTGGGCGTTAATTTCGTCCAATTCCGAGAATATTTCCTGTGTAGGATTTCTGAAACCAAAAACAGACACAAAACGAGAACCGGCGCTTCGGCATCTCGTTAATAGGTTAGTGCCGGAAAATGCATATAAATGATGTAAAGTGTGTATAAAACATGTGAGTATTGTCATAAAAGTAGCATGGAACATAAGAAATTATAGATACGTTTGAGACGTATCAAGCATCCCCAAGCTTAGTTCCTACTCGCCCTCGAGTAGGTAAACGATAACAAGGATAGTTTCTGAAGTGACATGCTATCATAATCTAGATCAATACTATTGTAAAGCATATGAGATGAATGAAGTGATTCGAAGCAATGGTAAAGACAATGACTTTAACAACTGAATCATATAGCAAAGACTTTTCATGAATAGTACTTTCAAGACAAGCATCAATAAGTCTTGCATAAGAGTTAACTCATAAAGCAATAGATTCTTAGTAGAAAGTTTTGAAGCAACACAAAGGAAGATATAAGTTTCAGCGGTTGCTTCCAACTTCAACATGTTTATCTCATGGATGTATATCTCATGGATAATTGTCAACACAAAGTAATATGATGAATGCAAATAAGCAAGTATGTAGGAATCAATGCACACAGTTGACACAAGTGTTTGCTTCTAAGATAGAAGAAGTAGGCAGACTGACTCAACATAAAGTAAAAGAAAGACCCTTCGCAGAGGGAAGCATGGATTACTATTTTTTTGCTAGAGCTTTTCATTTTGAAAACATAGAAACAATTTTGTCAACGGTACTAATAATTCATATGTGTTATGCATAAGACATCTGATGACCCACAAGTATAGGGGGTGTATCGTAGTACTTTTGATAAATAAGAGTGTCGAACCCAACGAGGAGCAGAAGGTGTTGACAAGCAGTTTCGATGAAGGATTCACTGTAAATGCTCACAGACAAGTATTCAGGGGGGTTTTAGTATAGCAGATGAATAAAGTACAAGTAAGTAAAGTGCGAGAGAAATAATTTCAGCGAGTGGCCCAATCCTTTTTAGCATAAAGGACAAGCCGGTTTGTTTACTTATAATGACCAAACGTTCTTGAGGACACACGGGAATTTAGTCTAGTGCTTTCGCTTCATATAGCTGATTAATCTTCATTGTTTTGGTAAGTGTTGTGTGGGTGAACCTATGCTAATGCACCGCCCTTCCTAGGACTAATACATACTTGTGATTATACCCCTTGCAAGCATCCGCAAATACAAGAAAGTAATTAAGATAAATCTAACCACAGCCTTAAACTCTGAGATCCTGCTCTCCCTCCTGCATCGATATACTAACGAGGGTTTAGGTTTCTGTCACTCCGGCAACCCCGCAATTAGCAACCGAATACAAGATGCACTCCCCTAGGCCCATAAATGGTGAAGTATCATGTAGTCGACGTTCACATGATACCACTAGAAGAGTAACACCACAACTTAAATATCATAACATTGAATACTAACCAACATAATTCACTACTAACATTTAGACTTCACTCATGTCCTCAAGAACTAAACGAACTACTCACGAGACATCATATGGAACATGATCAGAGGTGATATGATGATGAATAACAATCTGAACATAAACCTCGGTTCAACGGTTTCACTCAATAGCATCAATAACAAGTAGAAATCAACACCGGGAGAGTTTCCCCTATCAAACAATCAAGATCAAACCCAAATTGTTACAGCGGTGACGAGGTGCAGCGGTGGAGATGGCGGTGATGATGATGAAGATGATGGTGGTGATGATGGAGATGATGTCCAGCTCGATGACGATGACGATGGCGTCGATTTCCCCTCCGGAGGGAATTTCCCGGCGGATTTCAGCCTGCCGGAGAGCTCTTTTCTCTCGGTGTTTTCCGCCCCGCGAGGCGAGCCGTGACTCTTCGCGACTATCCCCCGGAGCTTAGGTTTTCGGGACGAAGATGTACGCGAAGGAGAGGCGGCCGGAGGGGGCTGTGGGCCCCCTCCTCACGAGGCGGCGCGGCCGGGCCTTGGGCCGCGCCGGCCTATGAGGTGGGCCCACCTCGGCTCCCCTCGGCTCCCCTTCCGGCTCCCTTTGTCTTCTGGAAAAATAGGATTTTTCATATAATTTCCGTCAACTGTTGATCTTCCGAAATATTGCATTCTGACGGCGCTTTTTCCAGCAGAATCCTGACTCCGGTGCGCGATCCTCGAATAATCATGGATCATGCAAAATAGATGAAATAACATAAGTATCATCTCCAAATATGAAATATATCAATGAATAACAACAAATTATGATACAAAATAGTGATGCCAAATGGACGTATCAACTTCCCCCAAGCTTAGACTTCGCTTGTCCCCAAGCGAAACTGAACTCGGTAAACAGGACCACATGTTTATGGAGTGCAGAGTCGATAAATAAAATACGGACAAGAAGCATCATATTCATTCACACAAGACATTCTAGTAGACAACTTCCTCATATAATTCAACTTGAAACAAGTAAAAGGAAATCACAAATAAAGGTGCATAGGAAATCATAATTGGTGATGGCAAACTTTGTTCTTGGTCAGAGAACAGTTAACAGATTATACTTATCTATTGAGCAGCACTCTCATATTAAAGCTTATAATAAACTTGCAGACTCAATCATAATAATCTCCTCATAATCATTGATAACTTGCACAGCTATATTCATTCAGATAAAACTTGTACTTAAACAAGGAAGAATAAAAGACATGATGAAATAAATCACAACATAGATGGCTTGATCACAACAACTCAAATGCTTGCTTGAGATGGATGGAAATAGGTTTACTGACTCAACATAAAGTAAAAGACAGGCCGTTCACAGAGGGAAGCAGGGATCAAATTATGTGCTAGAGCTTTTTGAGTTTTGAAATCATATAGAGAGCATAAAAGTAAAGTTTTGAGAGGTGCTTGTTGTTGTCAACGAATGGTAGTGGGTACTCTAACCCCCTTGCCAAACAGACTTCCAAAGAGAGGCTCCCATGAAGGACGTTATCTCTACCAGCAAGGTAGATCATCCCTCTTCTCTTTTGTTTACACATGTACTTTAGTTTATTTAAGGATGACACTCCTCCCAACCTTTGCTTTCTCAAGCCATGGCTAACCGAATCCTCGGGTGCCTTCCAACATTTCACATACCATGGAGGAGTGTCTATTGCAAAATTAAGTTGCTTACTGATTAATCAGGGCAAAACATGTGAAGAGAATTATTAACGAAAGTTGATTAATTGGGGCTTGGAACCCTGTTGCCAGCTCTTTTTGCAAAATTATAGGATAAGTGGATGAAGCCACTAGTCCATTAATGGAAGCTTCCTAACAAGACTGAAAGATAAAACACCACATACTTCCTCATGAGCTATAAAACATTAACACAAATAAAAGGTAGTAATTTTTGAATTGTTTAAAGGTAGCACATGAAGTATTTACTTGGAATGGCAGGGAAATACCACATAATAGGTAGTTATGGTGGACACTGATGGTATAGGTTTGGTTTAAGGGTTTGGATGCACGAGAAGTATTCCCTCTCGGTACAGGTCTTTGGCTAGCAAGGTTAATTAGCAAGCATAAGAGTTGAGGGAAACAAACAAATATACATGTGATAGAAACAAGCATGCATCTTCCTTGTAAGCACAAACAATTTTAACTTCAGAATACTAAGCTAGGAACTAACAAGAAAGATAATAACATCTCTACATGTGTTTCCTCTTTTCTACTTAAACTCAAGGTGTTGTTGCTATTGACCAATGCTAAGTTTGCCAAAACCAAATAGATATACTCAATGCTCCCAAAGTGATACCAATACTAACAACAAGATCAATCATATAATAGAGATTGCAAACTAAAATAAGATGTGCAATATGTAAATGATAGGACTTCTCATTAATATTCCATAACGATAACTCACACCAAGGGATACATAGATAACCACTAAAAGAGAGATACTTCCATACCGCAACACATCTTATATGATAATTTCCCTACTCATGATATGACACTACTTGATAGTAAAAAGGTAAAAGGTAGTGATGATGTGATACCGCGGCACTCCCCCAAGCTTGGAACAAACCAAGGGGATGCCAATACCGATGATGAATTACTCCTTCGGCGGTAGTGAATTCTTCCCATCATCATACTTCCAAGGAAGAGACTCTCCATCAACAAACGACATCTTGGTCTCAGGGATCCTAAAACTAGCAGCATAGCTTATGTGTTTAAACCTGTTTTCATACTCACGATTTGATTCGAACATCATAGAGTTGAGCTTGGAGTTTGTTGGTGGTGTCGTGAAGTGAGAAGATATCGCTCCACAGCTTTGCAGTCTCCTTCTCGTGTTCATCAATAAGTTCAGACACGATCTTGTGGAAGATGTCCACTTCACGCTCAGCCATCTTCTTGTAGTTAAATACCTCTTGTTCTAGCTTCTCCATCCTGTCTTCCAAGCTTCCTTCTCCCTTAGGACCCCGGACATCTTCAATCTGCAACTCTCCATTGACGAGCAGCAATTCCTTGGGGTGCATCTTCAACTCGCTCATGTACGGGTTGACGACGTCCTTAAGGAAGCTGTCCTTCGGAGTTCCCGACGAAGACATGATGGCTCTAGATCCGACGAAGATCCTGGCAGAAAATAGCGCGAAACAAAACGCGACGAGAAAACGATATACGGACCTCCAGGGGTCCGGGGGATTATATGGCAAAAAATTTCACGACAAAAGGAAAGTACCAGGTCGAACCAGAGTCGGAGAGAGGCAACGAGGTGGCCTCCTCACAGGGCGGCGCGGCCAGGCTGGGGCCCGCGCCGGCCTATGAGGGCACCCCCTCGTGCGCCTCCTCCACTCCGTTTCGATCTCGTAATTTTTCATATTTTCCGAAAGTTGCGAAAACATTGTTCGGAAAGTTAAACGCGGACTTTTTCTTACCAGAACTGTTACCTATTCGAAGTCGAACTCTGCAGGACTGTCAACTTGACCTTTGATGAAGGCCTCCGGAGTTACCACTTGAATAACATCAACATCTTTATTATAAGAATCACCAGAGATATAATGCTTGAGTCTTTGTCCATTCACCACTTGGGTGGCATTACCTTGCAGAGAGCTAATTTTAATTGCTCCTGATCGATACACCTCATCAATGACATATGGTCCTTCCCATTTTGAGAGTAATTTCCCTGCAAAAAATCTGAGACGAGACCGATACAACAGGACTTTATCTCCAACATTAAATTCTCTTTTGATAATTCTTCTATCATGCCATTTCTTAACTTTATCTTTAAAGAGTTTAGCATTTTCATAAGCCTCACTTCTCCATTCATCTAGAGAACTCAATTGTAGCAATCTTTTCTTACCGGCAAGTTTAGGATCTTTATTTAGTTCTCTTATAGCCCAATAAGCTTTGTGCTCTAGTTCTAAAGGTAAATGACAAGCTTTCCCATAAACCATTTTATACGGTGACATACCCATGGGATTTTTATAAGCGATTCTATAAGCCCATAGTGCTTCTTTCAATTTAATAGCCCAGTTCTTTCTAGATTTATTAACATTCTTTTGCAAGATAGATTTAATCTCTCTATTTGATAATTCTACTTGCCCACTAGTTTGAGGATGATAAGCGAAGCAATTCTATGATTAATACCATACTTAGCAAGAGTTTTTCTAAAACCACCATGAATAAAATGAGAACCTCCATCAGTCATAATATATCTAGGAACTCCAAATCTAGGAAAAATAATATCTAAAAGCATTCTTAAAGAGGTCTCACCATCAGCACTTTTTGTAGGTATGGCTTCCACCCATTTAGTAACATAATCAACAATGACAAGTATATGAGTGTTACCTTCTGAAGAAGGGAAAGGACCCATGAAGTCAAATCCCCAACAATCGAATGGTTCAATAACAAGAGTATAATTCATAGGCATTTCATTGCGTCTGGAGATATTACCAACCCTTTGACATTCATCACAAGATAAAATAAACTTCCTTGCATTTTTGAAGAGAGTTGGCCAATAAAAACCTGATTGTAGAACCTTTTGCGCGGTCCTATCTCCGGCGTGATGTCCTCCATAGACACTTCCATGACACTTATTCAATATCTCTTGTTGTTCATATTCAGGGACACATCTTCGCAGAATACCATCCGCTCCTTCTTTATATAAGTGTGGGTCATCCCAAAAATAATGCCTCAAGTCATAAAAGAATTTCCTCCTTTGCTGGGCTGTAAAGGTACTTGGAAACAATAAAGTTAGCATAATCAGCATACCAAGGACTATCTCGCGAGCTCACCTTTATTACAGCCAATTGTTCATTTGGAAAACTATCATTAACAGGAACAGGATCATAAGCAATATTTTCCAATCTAGACAGATTATCAGCAACAGGATTGTCAGCACCTTTTCTATCTATAATATGTAAATCAAATTCTTGCAAGAGAAGCACCCATCTAATAAGCCTTGGCTTAGCATCTTTCTTTTCCATAAGGTATCTAATTGCAGCATGATCAGTATGAATTGTAACTTTTGAATCAACAATATAAGATCTAAACTTGTCACAAGCAAAGACTACAGCTAACAATTCCTTTTCAGTTGTAGCATAATTTCTTTGAGCAGCATCAAGAGTTTTGCTAGCATAATGAATAACATTTAATTTCTTATCTACTCGCTGTCCAAGAACAGCACCTACAACAAAATCACTAGCATCACACATAATTTCAAAAGGTAAATTCCAATCAGGAGGTTCAACTACAGGAGCAGTTGTTAAGGCATTCTTTAGAGTTTCAAAAGCTTCTTTACAATCATCATCAAAAACAAAAGGTACATCTTTTTGAAGAAGATTAGTAAGAGGCTTTGAAATCTTAGAAAAGTCTTTAATAAATCTCCTATAAAACCCAGCATGACCAAGAACACTACGAATACCTTTAACATCCCTAGGATAGGGCATCTTCTCAATTGCTTCAACTTTAGCTCTATCAACTTCAATACCTCTCTCGAAAATTTATGTCCCAATACAATTCCTTCATTAACCATAAAGTGGCACTTCTCCCAATTAAGAACAAGGTTAGTTTCTTCACATCTCTGCAATACTTTATCAAGGTTCCGCAAGCAATTATCAAAAGAATTCCCATAGACAGAAAAGTCATCCATGAATACCTCTACAATACTCTCACAAAAGCCATGAAAAATAGCAGACATGCATCTTTGAAAAGTAGCAGGAGCATTACATAAACCAAAAGGCATACGCCTATAAGCATAAGTTCCATAGGGACAAGTGAAAGTGGTTTTCTCTTGATCTTTAGTTTTAACGACAATTTGTGAAAACCAGAATAACCATCAAGAAAGCAAAAATGAGTATTTTTAGACAACCTCTCTAACATTTGATCAATAAAAGGTAAAGGGTAATGATCTTTCTTAGTAACCTTATTAACTTTTCGATAATCAATGCACATTCTATACCCTACAACTACTCTTTGAGGGATGAGCTCATCATTATCATTAGGCACAACAGTCATTCCTCCTTTCTTAGGAACACAATGCACAGGACTAACCCATCTACTATCAACAATAGGATATATAATACCAGCTTCAAGAAGTTTTAATACCTCATTCCTTACCACATCCTTCATCTTCGGAATTAGACGGCGTTGATGTTCAACAACAGGCTTTGCATCATCTTCCATATTGATAGCTGATGACCCACAAGTATAGGGGGTGTATCGCAGTATCTTCGATAAGTAAGAATGTCGATCCCAACGAGGAGCAGAAGGTGTTGACAAGCAGTTTCGATGAAGGATTCACTGTAAATGCTCACATACAAGTATTCAGGGGGTTTTGATGTAACAGATGAATAAAGTACGAGTAAATAAAGTGCGAGAGTAACAATTGCAGCGAGTGGCCCAATCCTTTTTAGCACAAAGGACAAGCCGGTTTGTTTACTTATAATGACCAAACGTTCTCGAGGACACACGGGATTTTAGTCTAGTGCTTTCGCTACATACGGCTAATTAATCTTCATTGTTTTGATAAGTGTTGTGTGGGTGAACCTATGCTAGTGTACCGCCCTTCCTAGGACTAATACACACTTGTGATTATACCCCTTGCAAGCATCCGCAACTACAAGAAAGTAATTAAGATAAATCTAACCACAGACCTTAAACTGCGAGATCCTGCGATCCCTCCTCGCATCGATATACCAACGGGGGCTCGGGTTTCGTCACTCCGGCAACCCCGCAATTGGCAAACGAGTACAAGATGCATTCCCCTAGGCCCATAAAGGTGAAGTGTCGTGTAGTCGACGTTCACACGACACCACTAGAAGAATAACACCACAACTTAAATATCATAACATTGAATATTACTCAACCATACTTCACTACTAACATTTAGACTTCACCCATGTCCTCAAGAACTAAACGAACTACTCACGAGACATCATATGGAACATGATCAGAGGTGATATGATAATGAATAACAATCTGAACATAAACCTTGGTTCAACGGTTTCACTCAATAGCATCAATAACAAGTAGAAATCAACACCGGGAGAGTTTCCCCTATCAAACAATCAAGATCAAACCCAAATTGCTACAGCGGTGACGAGGTGCAGCGGTGGAGACGGCGGTGATGATGATGAAGATGATGGTGATGGTGATGGAGATGATGTCCAGCTCGATGACGGTGACGATGGCGTCGATTTCCCCCTCCGGGAGGGAATTTCCCCGGCGGATTCCTGCCCGCCGGAGAGCTCTTTTCTCTCTGGTCTTCTCCGCCCCGCAGAGGCGGCTGTGACCCTTCGCGACGTACCCCTTCTGGCTTAGGTTTTCGGGACGAACGCATACGCGAAGAAAAGGAGGCGAGAGGGGCTGTGGGCCCCCCTCCTCATAGGGCGGCGCGGCCAGGCCTTGGGCCGCGCCGGCCTATGGGGTGGGCCCACCTCGGGTCCCCTCTTCTCCCCCTTCTGGCTCCCTTCGTCATTTGGAAAAATAGGATTTTTCGTGTAATTCCCGTCAATTGTTGATCTTCCGAAATATTGCATTCTGACGGTGCTTTTCCCAACGAGAATCCCGGCTCCGTGCGCGATCCTCCAATAATCATGAAACATGCAAAATAGATGAAATAACATAAGTATTATCTCCAAATATGAAATATATCAATGAATAACAGCAAATTATGATATAAAATAGTGATGCAAATTGGACGTATCAACTCCCCCAAGCTTAGACCTCGCTTGTCCCCAAGCGAAACTGAACTCGGTAAACAGGACCACATGTTTATGGAGTGAAGAGTCGATAAATCAAATACGGACAAGAAGCATCATATTCATTCACACAAGACATTCTAGTAAACAACTTCCTCATATAACTCAACTTGAAACAAGTATAAGGTAATCACAAATAAAGGTGCATAAGAAATCATAATTGGGGATGACAAACTTTGTTCTTGGTCAGAGAACAGTTAACAGATTATACTTATCTATTGAGCAGCGCTCTCATATTAAAGCTTATGTGGCTCATCTTGCATACTCAATCATAATTATCATTGATAACTTTCAAAACTTCATTCATTCAGACAAAACTTGTACTAAACAAGGAAGAATAAAAGACATGATGAAGCAAATCACAATATAATAGTTTGATCACAACAACTAAAATGCTTGCTTGAGATGGAGGGAAATAGGTTTACTGACTCAACATAAAGTAAAAGACAGGCCCTTCGCAGAGGGAAGCAGTGGATTAAATCATGTGCTAGAGCTTTTTCAGTTTTGAAATCATATAAAGAGAATAAAAGTAATATTTTGAGAGGTGTTTGTTGTTGTCAACGACCGGTAGCGGGTACTCTAACCCCCTTGCCAAACGGACCTCCAAAGAGCGGCTCCCATGAAGGACGTTATCTCCACCAAGCAAGGTAGATCATCCTTCTTCTCTTTTGTTTACACATGTACTTTAGTTTATTTAAGGATGACACTCCCCCAACCTTTGCTTACACAAGCCATGGCTAACCGAATCCTCGGGTGCCTTCCAACAATCTCATAACATGGAGGAGTGTCTATTGCAAAATTAAGTTGCTTACCGATGAATCGGAGCAAAACATGTGAAGAGAATTATTAATGGAAGTTGATTAATTGGGGCCGGGAACCCCGTTGCCAGCTCTTATTGCAAAATTATAGGATAAGTGGATGAAGCCACTAGTCCATTAGTGGAGGCTGCCTAACAAGACCGAAAGATAAAACACCACATACTTCCTCATGAGCTATAAAACATTGACACAAATAAGAAGTAATAAGTTTTGAATTGTTTAAAGGTAGCACATGAAGTATTTACTTGGAATGGCAGGAAATACCATGCAGTAGGTAGATATGGTGGACACAAATGGCATAGGTTTGTGTTCAGGTTTGGATGCACGAGAAGCATTCCCTCTCAGTACAGGTCTTTGGCTAGCAAGGTTAATTAGCCAGCATAAGAGTTGAGGGAAACAAACGAATATACATGTGATAGAAACAATCATGCATCTTTCTTGCAAGCACAAACAATTCTAACTTCAGAATAATAAGCTATGAGCTAACAAGAAAGGAAAACAATGAAACAACTATATGTATTTCTCTTTTCTACTTAAACCTCAAGGTGTTGTTGCTATTGACCAATGCTAAGTTTGCCAAAACCAAATAGATTTACTCAATGCTCCCAAAGTGGTACCAATACTAAAATCAAGATCAATCATATAATAGAAATTGCAAACTAAAATAAGGTGTGCAATATGTAAATGATAAGACTTCTCATTAATATTTCATAACGATAACTCACACCAAGGGATACATAGACAAACTAAAGGAGAGATACTTCCACACTGCAACCCATCTTATACGATAACTTCCCTACTCATGATATGACACTACTTGATAGTAAAAAGTAAAAAGGTAGTGATGATGTGATACCGCGGCACTCCCCCAAGCTTGGAACAAACCAAGGGGATGCCAATACCGATGATGAATTACTCCTTTGGCGATGGTGGTGATGAATTCCTCATGCGCTTCTTACAGATCTCCTTCAGCTTCAGCTTCTCAGCTTGGCAAATCTGCACTAAGACTCGAAGAGATTCATTGTTATCTGAAGTTGGCGGTGGCGACTCTGGTGATGGGCATCGAGTAATATTCCAGCGATTCTACTGAGTCGGTAATTCTCCTCCCCGAGTATCTCCACTTCTCTTCTTAGAGCCCGGTATTGACCACAAAACTCATCGGTAGTCCGTAGAGCTTCTTCCAAAGCACAGGGAAAGAGTCGAGGCCAAGAGCAGGTGGTAAGGGTCCCCGCAAGTTATGAGAGAAAGAACGTCGAGTATCAACAGATCCCACCAAGACTTGCTTACTCCCAACAGCTTGTTGCTCTTGTTTTGACGACACCCTTTTCACTTCTTCCTTCGAAGGCCCTTTGCCCTTGTTGTCGAAGGCCATGGTGCTCTAGACCAAAGACAAATCCTGGCAGAAACAGCTCAAAACAAAACACGACGAGAAAACGATATACGGACCTCTAGGGGTCCGGGGGATTATATAGCAGGAGTTTTCGCAACAAACGGAAAGTACCAGGTCGAACCAGAGTCGGAAAGAGGCAACGAGGCGGTGTCCTCATAGGGCGGCGCGGCCAGGCTGGGGCCCGCACCGGCCTATGGGGGCACGCCCTCGTGCGCCTCCTCCACTCCGTTTCGATCTCGTAATTTTTCATATTTTCCAAAAACAAAGAAAAACATTGTTCGGAAAGTAAATCGCGAACTTTTTATTACCTCGTATCGTTACCTATTCAAAGTCGAGTTCGGCGGACTGTCAATTTGACCTTTGATGAAAGCCTCCGGTGTTTCCACTCGAATAATATCAACATCAACATTATAAGAATCACCTGAGATATAATGCTTGAGTCTTTGTCCATTCACCACTTGCGTGGCATTGCCTTGGAGAGTACTAATTTTAATTGCTCCTGAACGATACACCTCCTCAACAACATATGGTCCTTCCCATTTCGAGAGTAATTTCCCCGCAAAGAATCCGAGACGAGACCGATACAATAGGACTTTATCCCCAATATTAAACTCTCTTTTGATAATCCTTCTATCATGCCATTTCTTAACTTTCTCTTTAAAGAGTTTAGCATTTTCATAAGCTTCACTTCTCCATTCATCTAGAGAACTTAATTGCAGCAACCTCTTATCACCGGCTAGTTTAGGATCTTTATTTAGCTCTCTAACAGCCCAATAAGCTTTGTGCTCTAGTTCTAAAGGTAAATGACAAGCTTTTCCATAAACCATTTTATAAGGTGGCATTCCCATGGGGTTTTTATAAGCAGTTCTATAAGCCCATAGTGCTTCCTTCAATTTACTAGCCCAATTTTTTCTAGTTTTATTAACAGTCTTTCGCAAGATAGATTTAATTTCTCTATTTGATAGTTCTACTTGCCCACTAGTTTGAGGATGATAAGCGAAGCAATTCTATGATTAATACCATATTTAGCAAGAGTTTTTCTAAAACCACCATGAATAAAATGAGAACCTCCATCTGTCATAATATATCTAGGAACTCCAAATCTAGGAAAAATAATGTCTAAAAGCATTCTTAAAGAGGTCTCACCATCAAGCACTTTTTGTAGGTATGGCTTCCACCCATTTAGTAACATAATCAACAAGCAACAAGTATATGAGTGTTACCTTCTGAAGAGGGAAAAGGTCCCATGAAGTCAAATCCCCAACAATCAAACGGTTCAATAACAAGAGTATAATTCATAGGCATTTCATTGCGTCTCGGAGATATTACCAACCCTTTGACATTCATCACAAGATAAAATAAACTTCCTTGCATCTTTGAAGAGAGTTGGCCAATAAAAACCTGATTGTAGAACCTTTTGCGCGGTTCTATCTCCGGCGTGATGTCCTCCATAAGCAGTACCATGACATTTACTCAATATCTCTTGTTGTTCATATTCGGGAACACATCTTCGCAGAATACCATCCACTCCTTCTTTATATAAGTGTGGGTCATCCCAAAAATAATGCCTCAAGTCATAAAGGAATTTCCTCCTTTGCTGAGCTGAAAAGGTTGGAGGCAAGTACTTGGAAACAATAAAGTTAGCATAATCAGCATACCAAGGACTGTCTCGCGAGCTCACCTTTATTACAGCCAATTGTTCATTTGGAAAACTATCATTAACGTGGAATAGGATCATAAGCAATATTTTCCAATCTAGACAAATTATCGACGAACAGGATTATCAGCACCTTTCCTATCTACAATATGTAAATCAAATTCTTGCAAAAGAAGTACCCATCTAATAAGCCTTGGCTTAGCATCTTTCTTTGTCATAAGGTATCTAATTGCAGCATGATCAGTATGAATTGTAACTTTTGAATCAACAATATAAGATCTAAATTTATCACAAGCAAAGACTACAGCTAACAATTCTTTTTCAGTAGTAGCATAATTTCTTTGAGCAGCATCAAGAGTTTTACTAGCATAATGAATAGCATTCAGTTTTTTATCTACTCGCTGTCCAAGAACAGCGCCTACAGCAAAATCACTAGCATCACACATAATTTCAAACGGTAAATTCCAATCAGGAGGTTCAACTATAGGGGCAATTGTTAAGGCTTTCTTTAGAGTTTCAAAAGCTTCCTTACAATCATCATCAAAAACAAAAGGTACGTCTTTTTGAGGAAGATTAGTAAGAGGCTTTGAAATCTTGGAGAAATCTTTAATAAATCTCCTATAAAACCCAGCATGACCAAGAACACTACGAATACCTTTAACATCCCTAGGATAGGGCATCTTCTCAATGGCTTCAACTTTAGCTCTATCAACTTCAATACCTCTCTCGGAAATTTTATGTCCCAATACAATTCCTTCATTAACCATAAAGTGGCATTTCTCCCAATTAAGAACAAGGTTAGTTTCTTCACATCTCTGCAAAACTTTATCAAGGTTCCGCAAGCAACTATCAAAAGAATTCCCATAGACAGAAAAATCATCCATGAATACCTCTACAATACTCTCACAAAAGCCATGAAAAATAGCAGACATGCATCTTTGAAAAGTGGCAGGAGCATTACATAAACCAAAAGGCATACGCCTATAAGCATAAGTTCCATAGGGACAAGTGAAAGTGGTTTTCTCTTGATCTTTAGTTTTAACAGCGAATTTGTGAAAACCCGAATAACCATCAAGAAAGCAAAAATGAGTATTTTTAGATAACCTTTCTAACATTTGATCAATAAAAGGCAAAGGGTAATGATCTTTCTTAGTAACCTTATTAACTTTTCGATAATCAATGCACATTCTATAACCTACAACTACTCTTTGAGGTATGAGCTCATCATTATCATTAGGCACAACGATCATTCCTCCTTTCTTAGGAACACAATGCACAGGACTAACCCATCTACTATCAGCAATAGGATATATAATACCAGCCTTCAAGGAGTCTTAATACCTCATTTCTTACCACATCCTTCATCTTAGGAATTAGACGACGCCGAGGTTCAACAACAGGCTTCGCATCATCTTCCATATTAATGGCGTGTTGGCAAATAGAGGGAGAAATCCCCTTCAAGTCATCAAGAGTGTAGCCAATAGCACCTCGGTGTTTCTTCAGTATTTCCAATAACCTTTCTTCTTCAAACTCGAAAGCTTAGAACTAATAATAACAGGATATATTTTCTTATCATCAATATGAGCATATTTAAGATTATCGTGCAATGGTTTTAAATCAAAGACAGGATCTTCCTTTGGTGGTGGTGTTGTACCCAAGTCTTCCACCGGTAAATCATGCTTAAGAATAGGTTGACGAAGGAAAATTTCATCAAGCTCATTTCTTTCTTCCCTAAAAACTTCACTCTCACTATTCTCCAAATGTTGCTCGCAAAGGATTATTAGGAGCAAGAACAATAGATGCACACCTGTTCAACTTTAAAATCACTATTAGGCGAATCAATTTTATAAGGGGTTTTGGTAAAATTAGAGAAGTTAAACTCATAAGATTCACCAAACAAATTTAGTCAAAATTTTCTCTTTCTTGCAATCTATAATAGCTCCACATGTATTTAGAAAAGGTCTACCAAAAATGATAGGACAATATTTACTAGCAAGCAGAACCAAGTACCAAAAAGTCAGCAGGATATTTAATCTTACCACATAGAACTTCCACATCTCGAATAATACCAATTAGAGAGATAGTTTCTCTATTAGCCAGCCGAATAACCACATCAATATCTTCAAGTTCACAAGAACCAATTTCGTGCATAATCTCCGTGTAAAGCTCATAAGGAATAGCACTAATACTTGCACCAATATCACATAATCCATAATAACAATGATCACCAATTCTAACGAGATAGCATAGGAACACTAGCTTTCCTAGACTTATTAGGATGCGAAACAATATTAGAAGCATCTTCACAGAAAATAATATGACCATCTTCTACATTATCAGATCACAAGATCTTTAACAATTGCAACAGCAGGTTCAACTTTTATTTGTTCTTCAGGTTCTATAGGTTTCTTTTCACTTTTATGAACCGCACTATTTATAAAAGAGTACTCTTTCATTTTAGCAGGGAAAGGAGTTTTTTCAATATAGGCTTCAGGAATAACATGATCAACAGTTTCAACTACAACACATTTATTTATAGATGAATCAATTTTATCTTTATACGGTTCATGATACTTATCAAAGTTCTTCTTAGGCAATTCATAATGAGAAGCAAAAGCTTTATAAAGATTTGCAACAACTTGAGAATCAAGACCATAAGTAGCACTCATATTACGAAATTTATCAGTATCCATAAAAGCTTCAATGCATTTATAATCATAAATTATACCTGATTCTCTATCCTTGTCGTTCTCCCATCCTTCAGTATTTTCTTGGATCCGATTAAGAAGGCCCCTTTTATACTCTTCCTTGTTGCATGTAAATGATCCAGAACAAGAAGTATCCAGCAAGGTCTTGTCTTGAAAAGAAAGTCTTGCATAGAAATTATCAATAATAATATTACCTGGAAGCTCATGAATGGGGCATTTGAGCATTAAAGACTTCAATCTCCCCCACGCTTGGGCAATACTCTCTCCTTCATGAGGCCAAAAATTATATATGCGATTCCGATCTTTGTGAATCTCACTTGGAGGATAGAACTTAGAATAAAACCGGGGCACAATATCATTCCATTCAAGAGAATCCCCATTATCCAAGTAATTTATACCAATGCGCCGCTTTACCGGACAACGATACGGAGAATAATTTCTTCCTCACTTCATCCATAGCAATACCCGCACACTTGAATAAACCGCATAATTCATGTAAGAACAAGTAAATGATCTCCGGGGTGGACAGGTTCCATCCCCAGTATAACGGTTACCCACTACACGTTCAATAATTTTCATAGGTATTTTGTATGGTAATTCTTCCTTACCTGGCGCCTCATCCACTACCTTTGCAGTAGTAGTGGATCTCCCAAATAAACACTCAAGAGAAGATCTCTCCATAATGAGTTATAGCAACAGGCGGAATTAAAATCAGCACAAACAGTAGAAATCTCCCTTACCAATTCCACTTACCAATAGCGCTTCACTCCCCGGCAACGGCGCCGTAAAAATAGTCTTGATGACCCACAAGTATAGGGGGTGTATCGCAGTATCTTCGATAAGTAAGAATGTCGATCCCAACGAGGAGCAGAAGGTGTTGACAAGCAGCTTCGATGAAGGATTCACTCGTAAATGCTCACGTGACAAGTATTCGTGGGGGTTTTGATGTAACGGATGAATAAAGTACGAGTAAATAAAGTGCGAGAGTAACAATTGCAGCGAGTGGCCCAATCCTTTTTAGCACAAAGGACAAGCCGGTTTGTTTACTTATAATGACCAAATGTTCTCGAGGACACACGGGATTTTAGTCTAGTGCTTTCGCTACATACGGCTAATTAATCTTCATTGTTTTGATAAGTGTTGTGTGGGTGAACCTATGCTAGTGTACCGCCCTTCCTAGGACTAATACACACTTGTGATTATACCCCTTGCAAGCATCCGCAACTACAAGAAAGTAATTAAGATAAATCTAACCACAGTCCTTAAACTGCGAGATCCTGCGATCCCTCCCGCATCGATATACCAACGGGGGCTCGGGTTTCGTCACTCCGGCAACCCCGCAATTGGCAAACGAGTACAAGATGCATTCCCCTAGGCCCATAAAGGTGAAGTGTCGTGTAGTCGACGTTCACACGACACCACTAGAAGAATAACACCACAACTTAAATATCATAACATTGAATATTACTCAACCATACTTCACTACTAACATTTAGACTTCACCCATGTCCTCAAGAACTAAACGAACTACTCACGAGACATCATATGGAACATGATCAGAGGTGATATGATAATGAATAACAATCTGAACATAAACCTTGGTTCAACGGTTTCACTCAATAGCATCAATAACAAGTAGAAATCAACACCGGGAGAGTTTCCCCTATCAAACAATCAAGATCAAACCCAAATTGCTACAGCGGTGACGAGGTGCAGCGGTGGAGACGGCGGTTGTGATGATGAAGATGATGGTGATGGTTGTTGGGGGGATGACCCCCGGTATGCCAAAGGCATGCCAAACCGGATGGTTTGAGCCATCAAGATACCGGTTTAATGTTCGTACCGGAACTAAAAGATAAAGGTTTACCTAAGTGGAGCTAAGCCGGTATCCCCAAGAGGGGTATACCGGAACCAGGTAAGAAGATACCGGACCTCCGGAAGGACGAGCAGGTCGGCAGGACCGGTCAAAGATTCTCTCCGAGCTAGAAGACAAAGATGAGCTAAGCAAAGTAACTTTAGACGAAGGGCCGACGATAAAGAGAAGGATGACGGTCAAAGAAGCCGGAGGACGCCAGCGCCCCTGATTAAAGAGGACTCCGGTGTCATCTATGATTAAAGTAGCTTTGTAAAGTAGTTTGTCTAGTCAAAGATGCCATTAGGGTTTCTTCTAGTGTAAGCCACCCTCTCCTCTATATAAGGAGAGGGGGTACTGCCTCTTACAGGCGCGAGACCACAGAGAGATCAGTGAACAAGAACTTGTAACCATGTTGAGATCAATGAAGCTAGCGATCTAGTAAAGAGTTCTTCCTCTTGTCTCTCTTCTTGTGTACCGACCTTTGGTTGTGTTCTTGAGGAAAGCATCCGGAAGTTCTTCCCATCTAATCGCAAACCCTCCCCCGAATCCTCATACGTCCATTCGGCCCCAACTTAACCCATCCTATGGCATCTGCTCGTTCACCACGACGACAGTTGGCGCCCACCATGGGGCATGAAGTGGCGCATGCTGGAATACATATTCGGGCGGGCCTCCTCGAGTTCGCCGGCGAGCGGACAGTGTCTGCGCTCGTCCAGAGCTTCTACTCCATCGACTTCATCAACGACAACGCGGGCTGCTTCGCCAACGGCGGCATCTTCCCCAAGAACGGCCGCATCATCGAGTTCGGCAGCCACCGCGTCTACTTCGGCACCGTCCCCGTGCGCCAGCGCCTCTCGCCGGTGCTGGTGGCACCGAACCCGCCAAGGTGGCTTTGTGCAGGCCGCGCCGCCGGAAGCGTCGAGGTGATGATGGCTGGCGTAGCCGGCGCGGGTAAGGAGGCTGCAGACGAAGTTGCTGGTCGTGCGGCTGCGACCCGTGCGGCCAAGCCACCGCTGGAGCGCGACACCGGCGCACCGGGAGCGTCTTCCGCACCACCGGCAACACCTCTTCAAGCGGCGATGAACGCGCTGGCAACCCCCATCGCGCAGAACATCGACCCGGCAATGGCTCAGGCGGAGCTGGAGGCGCAGCGCCAGAAGATACTCGAGAGCGGCAAGGACGTCGTCGGGCGCAGCGCGAGCTGAACCTAACCGTACGTGAGTATAACGCTGCCCATGGCTTTGCTTCTGTTAGCGCTCATGCCGCTAGGATACCGGAAAACCGGCTTAAGGCTCGCAATCTAGATCAGGATTTGCGTAAGGAAGTTCTTACCGGCAAGAGTACCTCTGCGTCTGTTAGCATTGTAGAGAAACCTAAGTACAGTAGCCCGGATAAAACCATAAAAGCTGCTAAGGCTGCTGTAGATCTGTGTAACTCGCTTACCGGAGAGGCTCTGGCAAAACAACAAGAGCGTGTCAGAGAGCTGCTAGATATCGTAGAGCAGCAGAACGGCGAGCAGCTGGCTAAGCTGAACAAGGCAATAGCCTCGGAATCCGCGTGTTCAACAAAGAATGCCGGAAGCAAGTCCCATGGGCAGGCCTCGTCCCCCCATCCGGACAGAAGAAAAGAAAAAGAAGTGAACGCACGGCAGATGACTGTGTACGATCCGGTCCTTGCCGGTAAACAAAAAGCCGGGCAACACGATGCCGGTAGAAAAAGCCAAGGGGCAGAGCGAGGCTACGCCAAGGAAGGCTATGCCAGAAACAATCATGCCGGTAAACATGAAACCGGGCAAAACTATCCGGCTGCAAGGGCGGCGTATGATGATGAGGAGGAAATGCCTCCACCAAGGTACCGGCAGGCAAGGGCCGCGGCACCAGAACGTTACGATGAAGCTGACTCAACAAGACTCACCGCTTACCGGAAACCTTTGGGAGAGCGGTTGGGAGAAAGAAACTTACCGGAACGGGATGCGAGGCACCGTCTGGACAGAGTGTACCTGTCCGAAATGATTGAGGCAGAGGGTCCTCCGGGTCCAAAATGCTTTGGCCCAAGGATCATGAAAGAACCACCACCGATCCGCAACTTTCGGTTGCCCCGTGACACCAAAACATACGATGGCACCACTAAGCCGGAAGATCGGCTCGCGGATTACGTGACCGCGGTATACGTTGCTTGGTGGCGGAGGAGTCATAGCCGGAGGAGGAAACCGGCGTTGGGCCGTGAGAATTGTGCCGACGTTCCTAGTAGGACCGGCAAGAATCTGGCTGAACAACTTGCCGGAAGGAAGCATAAATGGCTGGTTGGATTTCGAGGAAGCTTTTGTGAGCAACTTCAGCAGCACCTACAGAAGGCCAAACAGGCCTCAGCAGCTTGCTTTGTGCGTGCAGCGCCCGCAGGAAACAGACCGGGATTACCTGACCCGGTGGAACTCCACCAGAAATTCTTGTGAAGGAGTGATAGAGGCACAAGCCATCGCATGGTTTAGCCAAGGATGCCGGCGAGGTTCGCCTTTGTGGCAAAGGCTGCAGAGGAACATGCCAACAACGTTGGCGGAGATGATGCGTGTGGCGGATAACTACGCGTTGGGAGACCCAATGCAACCGGCGATACAAGCTGAGCCGGAACAATCAAACCCGCCTCAACAGCAGTATCGAGACAACCGGAACAACAAGAGGAGGGAAGATTTCCCGGATCGAAGGTATGGCTCGCAGCAAGTTGCCGTTGTGCGAGGAAAACTCGATGCCGGCGGCAGCCGGAGAGCAAAGAACCGGATCGCAGCCATGGGCTGGTCCTAAGAAGCAGTGGGTTGAAAAGAAACCCTGGGGCCAGAAAAAGAACTGGCAAGAACCTGCAAAATACACCATGTAAGCTGCCATGGATCAACCTTGCCGGTGGCACACGCCGAATCCGGCTCACCCGTCGAACCACTTGACGAAAGATTGTACCTGGACCAAGTACTTGATGGAAAAGGGGGCGGTAAAAGATGCCCAAGGGCAAGGAGGCAATGCAATGATGCCACCACCGGACATGCCGCGACAGCAGCAGCTACCACCACCGCCACCGCTTACCGGGGCAAACGCCTTACCGGTACACCCTCCGCAAAACAGACAGCAGTATCGGCAAGTCAATCGGGTGGGAGAAGGCTACGGCCAACCACCTCCACCGACGCCCTTGGGCCGGAACGTTTATAAGGACCCTGATGTGTGCTGTGTCGTGTTCGTAACTGAGCCGACAGACAAGCAAAGCCTGCACCGTCGTTCCATGGAGGTGAACGCAGTAATGTCGGCAGTGCCGAAATACATGCCCTGGTCAGAGCAGGAACTTTCATGGTCATACCGGGATCATCCTAAAATCATGCCAAACCCGGGTGGCTACGCTCTCGTGGTGGACCCAATCATGAAGGGGCCCACGACTCGCGTCAAGTTCAGCAAGGTGCTGATAGACAATGGGAGGAGCATAAACATAATGTACAAGCACACCATGCATACCCTGGGCATAACAGAAAACATGCTTCAGCCAACGCACACGACGTTCCATGGAATCGTTCCGGGTTTGTCCTGCGCACCGGTTGGAAAAGTCCGGGTGGATGTGTCGTTTGGAGGACGTGACAATTGCCGGGTTGAAAACCTTGAGTTTGAGGTGGTGGACTTAGATAGTCCGTACCATACATTGCTGGGGAGACCGGCGCTGGCGGCCTTCATGGCCTCGACCCACACGGCGTATCTCAAGATGAAGATGCCGGCACCTCGTGGACCTCTGACTGTGGTGGGAAACTACAAGATCTCACTGGAAACAGCATCTGCCGGATCAAACCTAGCGGAATCGCTGGTGATCGCAGAGGAAAAAAGAAGGATGCAAACTGCAGTTGCGCTAGCTCAGTCCTCACAGTTGAGCTTAGCTGCAATGAGTGCAAGTCTGAGCGCTCCAGCGTTCAAACCGACAAAAGAAACAAAGGACATCGTGCTGGACCCGGCTTTCCCTGAGCGTACCGTTCGTATCGGTGCCGGCCTCAGTGAGGCATAGGAAAGCGCGCGCGTCAGCTTCCTCCGTGAGAATCGGAATATCTTTGCCTGGTCTACTGATGACTTGGTAGGTGTTCCGAGGGAGCTGGCTAAGCACTCTCTAAACGTTCGGAAGGATGCCAAGCCGGTGCGACAACCATTGCGCCGGTTCGCTGAAGATAGGAGGAAGATCATTGGAGAAGAGGTGACGAAGATGCTGGTTGCCGGTTTCATTGTGGAAGTCACGCATACTGAGTGGCTAGCCAATCCGGTGATGGTTGAAAAGAAGAAAGACGAGAACCTGGAGGCAAAGGCTCCGAAGGTGTGGCGCATGTGCATCGACTACACCAACCTCAACAAGGCTTGCCCAAGAGACCCTTTTCCTTTACCGCGGATCGATCAAGTGATTGATTCTACTGCTGGGTGTGAGTTGTTGTCTTTCCTGGATGCGTACTCCGGTTTCCACCAAATCCCCTTGAAAAAGGAAGATCAAATAAAAACTGCGTTCATTACCCCGCACGGGGCTTACTGCTATATCACTATGCCTTTTGGTTTGCGCGACGCTGGTGCAACGTACCAGCGATGTATGCAAAAATGCTTGTTTGATCAAATCGGAAAGAATGTGCAGGTGTATGTGGATGACATCGTGATAAAAACTAAGGTAAAAGATACCCTAATCGATGATATCCGGCAAACGTTTGATAACCTAAGAAGGTTCCGGATGAAACTCAATCCGGCAAAATGTACTTTCGGTGTCCCTACCGGCAAGCTGCTGGGTTTCCTCGTCTCAAGCCGAGGCATTGAGGTCAATCCGGTAAAGATCCAGGCAATTGAGAGAATGACGGTACCGCAGGATCTGAAGGACATACAAAAGTTTACCGGAAGCTTAGCATCGCTAAGTCGGTTCATAAGCAGGTTAGGGGAAAAGGCCTTACCGTTGTATGCTTTAATGAGAAAATCCGATAAGTTCGTCTGGACCCCTCAGGCAGACGCAGCATTCAAGGAGCTGAAAACGATGTTAGCTACCGCGCCAATACTGGCTTCGCCGTTGGAAAGAGAACCAATGTTGCTATACATAGCAGCAACCAACCGGGTCGTGAGTGTTGTTGTGGTAGTAGAAAGAGAAGAGGAAGGAAAAACCGTCCAGGAGGCCGGTATACTACCCGAGCGAGGTGCTCTCCCTCTCAAAGCAAAACTACCCGCACTTCCAGAAAATGACCTATGGCGTGTTTATGGCCGCCACAAAGCTCAAGCACTACTTCGAGGAACATCCTATGAAGGTGGTGAGTGAAGCACCCATCTCCGATATCATGTGCAACAAGGACGCAAGCGGCAGGATTGCTAAATGGGCAATACAGATATCACCGTATGTTCCGGTGTACGAAAGAAGAGACGCCATCAAGTCGCAAGCTTTAGCTGATTTTTTGGTTGATTGGGCGGAAATGCAATACAAGCCCCCGGATCGAGACTGGAATACTGGAAGATGCACTTTGATGGATCCAAGCTCAAGGAGGGTCTAGGTGCCGGTGTGGTGCTAACCTCACCAAGGGGAGATCATCTCCGGTATGTTTTGCAAGTGCATTTCAGGGCATCAAACAATGTCGCTGAATATGAGGCCTTGATCCACAGGCTTAAAGTCGCAAAAGAAATCGGTGCACACCGGATCATTTGCTATGGAGATTCAGACCTTGTGGTGCAGCAGGTGTTCGGGGACCGGGACGCAAAAGATGCCAACATGGCCTCGTACCGGTTTCACGTGCAAAAGATTGCCGGCTTCTTCGAAGGCTGTGAATTTCACCATGTACCGCGTGCCAGAAAATGAAGCTGCGGATGCTTTGTCCAAGATAGGCTCATCCCGACAAGAAATTCCTCCCGGAATAGCCTTGGCACACCTGAGAGTACCATCAATCAAGCCAAGTCCAGAGTCGGAATCAATTTTCGTACCGGAGTCACACATTGTACCAATGGATATCGACGAAGGAAACCCGGGGACTGTTCCGGTAAGCTCGGGGACTGTTCCGGTAGGGTCGAACGCTGCCTCGCCGGTACCGGAAGAAACAATGCTGGTAGATAGCATGGACATTGACGTACCGGTGTTCCTGGTTCGGGAAACTCCGTCCTGGGTTAAACCTATTAAGGAATTCCTGATCAGCGGCACCTTGCCGGCTGACGAAAGTGAATCAAGGAGAATCCAAAGAAGGTCCAAGGCCTATACGTTCATCAATGGTGAAGTGTACAAGAGAAGCGTTACCGGTGTCCTTCAAAGATGTGTGGAACCGGAAGAAGGGAAAGAAATGCTTGAGGAAATTCACCAAGGAGAATGTGGGCACCATGCCTCATCAAGGGCGCTGGTAGCGAAAGTATTCCGGCATGGATTCTACTGGCCCACTGCTTTGGAGAACGCTGAGGATTTGGTGAGAAAATGCAACGGGTGCCAGAGGTACGCCAAGCAAAATCATACCCCAGCGTCCGGTTTAAAGACAATACCATTAACATGGCCGTTCGCCGTTTGGTGCCTTGACATGGTTGGCCCATTCAAGACTGCAAGAAGCAGCATGACACACATCTTGGTTATGGTGGACAAATTCACCAAGTGGGTAGAAGTGAAACCTGTCGCAAAATGTGATGGGCACACAGCAGTGAAGTTCTTAAAAGATGTCATTTTGCGGTATGGATACCCGCACAGCATTATCACTGACAATGGAACCAACTTTGCTCAAGGTGAGTTCAAAAGGTTTTGTGAGGATAAAAACATCCGGTTGGATTTGTGCTCAGTGGCGCACCCACAAGGCAACGGCCAAGTGGAAAGAATGAATGCTTTGGTACTCTCCGGTATCAAACCCAGACTCATTGACGCAGTGGAAAAATCACCAGGGTGTTGGCTTGATGAGATACCATCAGTGTTGTGGAGTATAAGAACAACTCCAAACCGGTCTACCGGATACACTCCGTTCTTCATGGTTTATGGAGCAGAAGCGGTCATACCAACCGACATCATCCATGATTCACCAAGAGTACAGCTCTATACTGAGCAAGAGGTCAAAGAGGCCAGAGAAAATGATGTGGACTTGCTAGAAGAAGCAAGAGAGCTGGCTTTGGCAAGAACAGCCATTTACCAGCAAAACCTCAGACGCTATCATGACCGGAAAGTTAATCCAAGAGTTTTCCGGGAAGGAGATCTTGTGCTTCGCCTGGTGCAGCGCACTGAAGGCCGGCATAAGCTCTTGCCACCTTGGGAAGGCCCCTTCATTGTAAGCAAGGTGCTTCACAATGATGCATACTACCTAATTGATGCACAGGAGTGGAAAGAAGGAAAGGCGGACAGGTCCGGAGAGGAGAGCAAGCGTCCATGGAACATAGCTCTGTTGCGTCCTTTCTACTCTTGAAGTGGTGGTGTAAGAAGTTCCTTTTTTTGTACCTTATATGCTATGAATAAAAGATAATCAAGATAATCTTGAACGTCAGGAGGGGGAGGGATGAAGGTGCGCATCTCGGCGTACTCCGCGATATGGTACGCACAATCCTGCCGCTTAGCGGTGAGAATCGGGTCCGAATCGGTTTCCGCGCCTTCGCGCACTCCGGTGAGGGCACCCAGGTCGAGCTCCGGGTACCAGGAACAAGCAACGCGGAGGGCAGCGTCTGCTCCCGGCGCGGGCAGCGGAGCACCGCCACTCGCGGATCCTCTTGCCGGCGCCCTTGAGACGGTCGCTAATAAGGGAGAAGGTATCAGGCACCTCTTCGCCAGGCCACAGGGTCCTGAAGAGCTGGGTAGCTACATCAGGAATGTCAGATAAATTGCGATCTATGGCGCGCATATGGGACACCCGCGCGTTGAGCGCGACCAGATGGTCATTGGGCGTCCATGCTTGCAGCACCACGTTGGCGTTACCGGCGTCCTCCAGAGCCTCCTCCATCTTGGCCGCTGCGTCAGCTTCAGCGGCTTCGAGGGCCTTGGCATGGTCAAGCCCCAGTTGGATGAGCTGGGCCTTGAGCTCCCGATGGCTGGTCTTGAGGGCGTCCAGCTCCTCCTTATGCTGCCGGATGAGCTGGTCCTTCTCCACTGCAACCCGGAGAGAAGATGTTAACAAGATTATGCTAATAAACGTGAGAAGAAAATCAAGTTAACAGGAGAAAGGGGAAAAGTTATACGTTGGGCGGTGGCGAGCTGCTCCTTGAGAGCGTTGATGGAAGCTTCCGGGATCACTGTTAAGCAGAAATTGTGAATGTTAGGAAGAAAAAAGGTTTCCGGTATGAAAGATGCCGGCAGAACAAAAATTTACCTTGGCACTTGTCGTGTGCCTCAGCGAGCGCCCGGTGCTCCCATAAGAGCTCCTCAAAGAGGGCCTTCCGAGCGTCAGCCGTGAGCTGTTCAAGAAAAAGAAGTTAGCAAAGTTTTGCGCTAAGAACAAGGTTCTTAACCCAAAACTCGGGGACTGGCAGTGCCGGTTTTGCGCTAAGTTTCTAAGATAAAGTTTTGCGCTAGGAACAAGGTTCTTAACCCGAAACTCGGGGACTGGCAGTGCCGGTTTTGCGCTAAGTTTCTAAGATAAAGTTTTGCGCTAGGAACAAGGTTCTTAACCCGAAACTCGGGATCGGCAGTGCCGGTTTTGCGCTAAGTTTCTAAGATAAAGTTTTGCGCTAAGAACAAGGTTCTTAACCCGAAACTCGGGGACTGGCAGTGCCGGTTTTGCGCTAAGTTTTTAAGCAAAGTTTTGCGCTAAGAACAAGGTTCTTAACCCGAAACTCGGGGACTGGCAGTGCCGGTTTTGCGCTAAGTTTTTAAGCTAAGTTTTGCGCTAAGAACAAGGTTCTTAACCCGAAACTCGGGGGCTGGCAGTGCCGGTTTTGCGCTAAGTTTTTAAGCTAAGTTTTGCGCTAAGAACAAGGTTCTTAACCCGAAGCTCGGGGACTGGCAGTGCCGGTTTTGCGCTAAGTTTTTAAGTTAAGTTTTGCGCTAAAAGCTGCGCTCTCACCACAAAACTCGGGGACTGGGAAGATAGACAAGAGAAAAACCGGCATGAAACTAAAGAAAAAATAAAACAAATCCGGAAGCAAGGAAACCGGTAGCAACTAAGAAAAGTTAGAAAAACGTACAATCAAGTTGTTCGTGGCATCATACCACGCACTATCAAGCTCTTTCACGGCGCTGCGGAGCCGCATGAAGTGCTCCTCGGACGACCGGTCCCCAACTGGATCAGGTGCCGGCAGCCTGTCCTTGCCCAAGCCGCGGGTCGCCGGAGTCATGTCCGCGGCGTTCCACTTCTGGGCGTAGGGCAGGAGATGCCCCAGGTCCCGGCCTCGGTGTTGGAACTCAGTTATACGGCCAAGAAGACCGGTGGCCTTCGTGGCGGTATCCCTGGCGGCCTTGGAGACGTGCAGCACCGGAGGCTGCGCGGCCGCGGAAGGGCGCTGGAGGCCGTCGCCTTCCCCTTGATAAGCTTGGAGGTCTTGGGCGGCGGCGCGGCAGAGGCGGCCCCGAGAGGTTTGGCGCGAGGAGCACCTGGTGGCGGCATCAGGAGGGTTCGTGGAGACTGGAGAGCGCTGGACGCATCACCCGGTTTGGAACCTTCCGGCGCGGAAGATTCCGGCGCGGAAGTTGTTGTCTTTTCAAGGACGGGAGGAGCTGGAGGCTCCGCCCGCCCGGCAGCTTTTTCTTCTCCGGCGCCGATGTTGCTGGCGCCGGTATCCTGAGTCTCTGGAGGGAAGGAAGGATCCTCCTCCGTGCGGTGATCTGATGATGAAGGGGCCGCACGCCCCGAATTTGTTGTGCCCCCGAAAGGGAGGCGAGAGATGTTGCCGGCACCGGGTGGTGCCGGCTTGAGCGAGGAGGAGGGGTTGAAGTCCTTGCGGAGTCTTCAGAGCCCGATTGTCTTGGGCCAAGCTTGAGCGCAGTGCTGAGAAAAAGAGAGAAAGACGGTTGGGAAAGAGAAACCGGAAAAAGACTTGGCAAAAAAGAAGTAGGCCGGAAAATGAATAACTTACCCGGAAGAGGTTGGCATCGCCTTGCGCCCGTAGCGACGCATGCCCACCTGCTTCTCCCCCACGGGCTCGGTCCGGAAGCGCTTGGAGGGAGGGGCCTGACTGGCACCGGCATCAGATGCCGGCTGCTTGTTCTTTTGGCCCTGGGCCATGAGCTTGTCCACGAACTCGGAGCCGGCCTCGGCGCGCAGGGGCGGCACGCGCTCATGGATCTATGAATCAAGTTTGGCTAAGAAGCAATTCGCAGGAAAGTGATAACGGAAGGTAAAGGAAACCGGAAAAGAAAATACCTCCAACGTGGTCAAGTCGTCAGCGGACCCGGTTGGCTTTGGCGGAGACCGGCCAAGGTGCGCTGCCGGAGTCTTGCCCATCTTCAGATCCTTCCAGAAAATGTAGGGATCTGGGTCAAAGGAGTCAAGGGCGCGAGGCTGGCAAGGTCCACGCCGCTGCCGCTTCAATGAGGGGAAGCGGTCCTTGGCCCGAAACAAGAAAAAAGTAAGATTAGCAAGAGCGAGAAAGCTACCGGCCAAAAACGACCCCGGTCGCATAATCCCTTACTTCTTGGGTCGGAGGGTTATCGGTGCTTGAAGGGGAGGAGGCCCCATTCCCGGTCAAATGGCATAGCAGTTTGGCAGATCCGCTAGCCTTGCGAACAACGTCCTTCTTGCTAAGCGGACGGCCTGTGATCTTGGTAGGATCGCTTGGGCCGTACATCTCGCTCATCCTATGCGCACGGCGCTTCAGAGGAAGCACCCGGCGTGAGATAAACGTGCGGATGATATCATCCGAGCAGATGTTGGTCTCCTTCTTCAAAGAGGCCAAGAAGCGTACCACCCGGCTGGTTTCAGCATGATCAGACTTCGGGTTGTAGCTCCAGTTGGTCCTGCTGGGAGGCCCCGCTTCGAAAGGAGGAAGATCGATAAGATCGGCGCGGCCGCTGTTCTTCACATAGAAGAAAGTCCCTTGCCACAACCGGCAAGATTCGAGGCCGGAAAACTTAAAAAAGGGGCTCCCTTGACGGGAGCCGATGATGCAAGACCCGCATTGAACGGGGGTTTGGGTTTAGGAATATCCTTGCCCCGAACGGAATTGATCCGAAGAGCAAAGAAGCGGGCAAACGTCTCGCGAGTGGGACGAATGCCGATGTAGGCCTCCATGAAGGTGGCGTAGCAAGAGAGGTAGAAGATGGCGTTGCCAGGGAGATGGTGAGGTTGGAGTTTGTAGAAATCTAAAAACTCACGGAAGAAAGGGGAGGCAGGAAGGCCGAAGCCGCGCTCAAAGTGAGCGAGGAAAACAACATATTCATCGGGCTCAGGGTCCGGTTCGATTTCGTTGTCGGGAATCCGGCAAGAAACTCCTTCCGGAATCCGTCGAGACCGGTACAACCAATCGATCTCATACTCAGTGACACTGGAACCCATCCAGGCTCCGCGGGTGATTGGGGAAGGCTCAGCGCCGGATGATTGGCTGGAGCTACCGGATGCTTCGCCAGAACTACTCGCCTCTTGGCTACCGGAAGCTTGGCTAAAGCTACCGGATTCTAGAGGTCCACCGGATTCTTGGTGGCTACCGGATCCTTGCTGGTTGCCGGAATCGGTCTCCATCGGATCTGGAGCGTTGGATCCACCGGGAGATTGATCACGGTGTTTAACGGAAGGGGAAGAAGAAGAAGATGCGGAGGAGGATTCGTCGGACATTGAATGGGAAGGTGAAAAAACAGAAATCCCACACTTGAACCCCGCGTGAAGATCTACGAGTAAGAAGAAAACCAAAGAAAAAAGAGGGAATAAGAACACCGAGGACCCAAGATCTGAAAAGCAAGCAAATAGCGAGCAAAGCAAGATTGGTACCAACCTGGAGCGGCGCAGTCGCAGAGGAAGATGTTCGCCGGTGCTGGAACGGACCTACGGTCGCCGACGAGCTCCGTCGACGGCGAGGCGGAGAAGCTCGCGAAGAAGCGTGAATGCAGCGGGCGCGGTGGAACTGCTGCTAGGGCCTCCTGCACAGCGAAGTCCGGCGGAGGCGCGGCGTGAGTTCGTCGGGCGCCGGAGCTGGTGCAAGCGACGGCGGACGAAGAGCGGCGGAGGCACAGAGGCGAGAAGCACTGTGCGCGAAGGAAGAGGAATGCGAAGGAGAGGAAGAAGAAGGGGCAGTTGTGCTTATAAAGGAGAGAGAAGATGGGCTGAAAACCGGCCGGGCCGCGGCGGTTCGCCTCGCGGGCCGCGACGGTTCGCGCCGCGGGCCGCCACGTGGCGAAGAGGTACACGCGAGAAAAGAGGTGGCCACACGGAGGCGCACACGAGATCCAGAGCCGGTTAGTGGGATCCGCGGTGGTGCATTAAATGGGCGCGCGGGAGTCGAAACGAAGTGACAACTGACACTGCTACGACAGTCACAGTGCGCATGTCACTGACAGGCGCGGGGCCCAAAATATTCTCGACACCGCCGAGGAAGTATTTAATGACCATAGATACCGGAAGATAAGACACCGGATAACACCTTAAGGAGAAGAGATAGTGGCGATCTGGGCAAAGATGCCGGATCCAAGCCTAAGGCCGGATAGATTAAACCGGTATCCTAAAAAGAAAGAACCTGGCATGGTCTGTCGGATAGGATCCGCCAGACTATACCAGCTTCGGGGACTAATGTTGGGGGGATGACCCCCGGTATGCCAAAGGCATGCCAAACCGGATGGTTTGAGCCATCAAGATACCGGTTTAATGTTCGTACCGGAACTAAAAGATAAAGGTTTACCTAAGTGGAGCTAAGCCGGTATCCCCAAGAGGGGTATACCGGAACCGAGTAAAGATACCGGACCTCCGGAAGGACGAGCAGGTCGGCGGGACTGGTCAAAGATTCTCTCCGAGCTAGAAGACAAAGATGAGCTAAGCAAAGTAACTTTAGACGAAGGGCCGACGATAAAGAGAAGGATGACGGTCAAAGAAGCCGGAGGACGCCGGCGCCCACGATTAAAGAGGACTCCGGTGTCATCTATGATTAAAGTAGCTTTGTAAAGTAGTTTGTCTAGTCAAAGATGCCATTAGGGTTTCTTCTAGTGTAAGCCACCCTCTCCTCTATATAAGGAGAGGGAGTACGCCTCTTACGGGCGCGAGACCACGAGAGAGATCGGTGAACAAGAACTTGTAACCATGTTGAGATCAATGAAGCTAGCGATCTAGTAAAGAGTTCTTCCTCTTGTCTCTCTTCTTGTGTACCGACCTTTGGTTGTGTTCTTGAGGAAAGCATCCGGAAGTTCTTCTCATCTAATCGCAAACCCTCCCCCGAATCCTCATACGTCCATTCGGCCCCAACTTAAGCCATCCTATGGCATCTGCTCGTTCACCACGACGACAATGGTGATGGAGATGATGTCCAGCTCGATGACGGTGACGATGGCGTCGATTTCCCCCTCCGGGAGGGAATTTCCCCTCTTCTCCCCCTTCTGGATCCCTTCGTCATTTGGAAAAATAGGATTTTTCGTGTAATTCCCGTCAATTGTTGATCTTCCGAAATATTGCATTCTGACGGTGCTTTTTCCAGCAGAATCCTGGCTCCGGTGCGCGATCCTCCAATAATCATGAAACATGCAAAATAGATGAAATAACATAAGTATTATCTCCAAATATGAAATATATCAATGAATAACAGCAAATTATGATATAAAATAGTGATGCAAATTGGACGTATCAATAGCATGTTGGCAAATAGAGGGAGAAATCCCCTTCAAGTCATCAAGAGTGTAGCCAATAGCCCCTCGGTGTTTCTTCAATATTTCCAATAACCTTTCTTCCTCAATATCTGAAAGCTTAGAACTAATAATAACAGTATATATTTTCTTATCATCAATATGAGCATACTTAAGATTATCAGGCAATGGTTTTAAATCAAAAACAGGATCTTCCTTTGGTGGTGGTATCAACATCCTATAAGTTGCAAGCCTCATGCATAGAATACCAATAGTGCTCGCACCTTTACCTAATTAGCTTGGATTTACATGGATTATCATTGCATAACATATGTTTCAACCAAGTGTCACAAAGGGGTACCTCTATGTCGCCTGTACAAAGGTCCAAGGAGATAGATCGCATTTGATTTCTCGTTTTGGATAAATCTCAACTTAGGACATCCATACCGGGACAACATAGAAAACAGATAATGGACTCCTCTTTAATGCATAAGCATTCAACAACAGATAATATACTCATAAGAGATTGAGGATTAATGTTCAAACTGAAACTTCCACCATGATTCATGGCTTTAGTTAGCGGCCCAATGTTCTTCTCTAACAATGTGCATACTCAAACCATTTGATCATGATAAATCACCCTTACTTCAAACAAGACGAACATGCATAGCAACTCACATGATATTCAACAAAGGTGTAATAGTTGATGGCGTCCCCAGAAACATGGTTACCGCTCAACAAGCAACTTATAAGAAATAAGATACATAAGCTACATATTCAATACCACAATAGTTTTTAAGGCTATTTTCCCATGAGCTATATATTGCAAAGACAAGGAATGAAATTTTAAAGGTAGCACTTAAGTAATTTACTTTGGAATGGCAGAGAAATGGCAGAGAAATACCTTGTGTCCACCATACCTACCTACCATGTGTCCACCATGGCAGAGAAATGGCAGAGAAATACCTTGTGTCCACCATACCTACCTACTACGTGGTATTTCTCTGCCATTCCAAAGTAAATTACTTGAGTGCTACCTTTAAAATTTCATTCCTTGTCTTTGCAATACATAGCTCATGGGAAAATAGCCTTAAAAACTATTGTGGTATTGAATATGTAGCTTATGTGTCTTATTTCTTATAAGTTGCTTGTTGAGAGATAACCATGTTTCTGGGGACGCCATCAACTATTACACCTTTGTTGAATATCATGCGAGTTGCTATGCATGTTCGTCTTGTCTGAAGTAAGGGTGATTTATCATGATCAAATGGTTTGAGTATGCATATTGTTAGAGAAGAACATTGGGCCGCTAACTAAAACCATGAATCATGGTGGAAGTTTTAGTTTGGACATTAATCCTCAAATCTCTTATGAGAATATTATCTGTTGTTGAATGCTTAAGCATTAAAGAGGAGTCCATTATCTGTTGTCTATGTTGTCCCGGTATGGATGTCCTAAGTTGAGATCTATCAAAAACAAGAAATCAAATGCGATCTATCTCCTTGGACCTTTGTACAGGTGACATAGAGGTACCCTTTGTGACACTTGGTTGAAACATATGTTATGCAATGATAATCCATGAAAATCCAAGCTAATTAGGACAAGGTGCGAGCACTATTGGTACTCGATGCATGAGGCTTGCAACTTATATGACATCTTATGCATAACACATGTGAATTATTACTACCGTTGACAAAATTGTTTCTATGTTTTCAAAATGAAAAGCTCTAGCACAAAAACAGTAATCCATGCTTCCCTCCGCGAAGGGTCCATTCTTTTACTTTATGTTGAGTCAGTTTACCTATTTCTTTCTATCTTAGGAGCAAACACTTGTGTCAACTGTGTGCATTGATTCCTACATACTTGCTTATTTGCATTCATCATATTACTTTGTGTTGACAATTATCCATGAGATATATCCATGAGATAAACATGTTGAAGTTGAAAGCAACCGCTGAAACTTAGATCCTCCTTTGTGTTGCTTCAAAACTTTCTACTAAGAATTTATTGCTTTATGAGTTAACTCCTGGGCAAGTCTTACTGATGCTTGTCTTGAAAGTACTATTCATGAAAAGTCTTTGCTATATGATTCAGTTGTTTAAGTCATTGTCTTTACCATTGCTTCGAATCACTTCATTCATTTCATATGCTTTACAATAGTATTGATCAAGATTATGATAGCATGTCACTTCAGAAATTATCCTTGTTATCGTTTACCTACTCGAGGGCGAGTAGGAACTAAGCTTGGGGATGCTTGATACGTCTCAAAGGTATCTATAATTTCTTATGTTCCATGCTAGTTTTATGATAATACTCACATGTTTTATACACACTTCACATCATTATTATGCATTTTCTGGCACTAACCTATTAACGAGATGCTGAAGTGCCAGTTCCTGTTTTGTGCTGTTTTTGGTTTCGAAATCCTACACAGAAATATTCTCGGAATTGGACGAAACGAACGCCCAGGGTCTTATTTTTCCACGGAGCTTCCAGAAGACCGAAGAGGATACGAAGTGGGGCCACGAGGTGGCGACACCACAAGGCGGCGCGACCAAGGGGGGCCCGCGCCGCCCTATGGTGTGGGCCCCTCGCTAGCCTCCCGACTCTGCCCTTCCACATACTTATACTCTCCGTCGCGAAAACCCTATTACCGAGAGCCACGATACGGAAAAAGTTCCAGAGACGCCGCCGCCGCCAATCCCATCTCGGGGGATTCAGGAGATCGCCTCCGGCACCCTGCCGGAGAGGGTAATCATCACCCGGAGGACTCTACATCACCATGATCGCCTCCGGACTGATGTGTGAGTAGTTCATCCTTGGACTATGGGTCCATAGGAGTAGCTAGATGGTTGTCTTCTCCTCTTGTGCTATCATGTTAGATCTTGTGAGCTGCTTATCATGATCAAGATCGTCTATTTGTAATGCTACATGTTGTGTTTGTTGGGATCCGATGAATATGGAATACAATGTCAAGTTGATTATTGATCTATCATATATGTGTTGTTTATGTTCTTGCATGCTCTCCGTTGCTAGTAGAGGCTCCGGCCAAGTTGATACTTGTGACTCCAAGAGGGAGTATTTATGCTCGATAGTGGGTTCATGCCTCCATTGAATCCGGGACAATGACAGAAAGTTCTAAGGTTGTGGATGTGCTCGTTGCCACTAGGGATAAAACATCAATGCTTTGTCTAAGGATATTTGTGTTGATTACATTACGCACCATACTTAATGCAATTGTCTGTTGTTTGCAACTTAATACCGGAAGGGGTGCGGATGCTAACCCGAAGGTGGACTTTTAGGCATAGATGCATGCTCGGATAGCGGTCTATGTACTTTGTCGTAATGCCCTGATTAAATCTCATATTAGTCATCGTGATATGTATGTGCATTGTTATGCCCTCTCTATTTGTCAATTGCCCAATTGTAATTTGTTCACCCAACATGCTATTTCTTATTGGAGAGACACCACTAATGAACTGTGGACCCCGGTCCATTCTTTTACATCTGAAATACAATCTACTGCAAACTCTGTTCTTTGTTGTTCTTCGCAAACAAACATCATTCTCCACACCATACGTTTAATCCTTTGTTTACAGCAAGCCGGTGAGATTGACAACCTCACCGTTAAGTTGGGGCAAAGTATTTTGATTGTGTTGTGCAGGTTCCACGTTGGCGCCGGAATCCCCGGTGTTGCGCCGCACTACACTGCTCCACCAACAACCTTCACGTGGCCTTCATCTCCTACTGGTTCGATAACCTTGGTTTCTTTCTGAGGGAAAACTTACTGCTGTGCGCATCACACCTTCCTCTTGGGGTTCCCAATGGACGTGTGCATCACGCGCCATCAAGGACCCCGGACATCTTCTATCTGCAACTCTCCATCTACGAGCAGCGATTCCTTGGGATGCATCTTCAGCTCGTTCATGTACGGGTTGACGACGTTCTCAAAGAAGCTGTCCTTCGGAGTTCCCGACGAAGACATGGTGGCTCTAGATCTGAAAACAATATCTGGCAGAAAACAGCTCGAAACAAAACACGATGAGAAGACGATATACGGACCTCGGGGGATCCGGGGGATTATATAACAAAAAAATTCACGACAAAAGGAAAGTACCAGGTCGAAACCGAGTGGGAGAGGGACTCCAAGGATCCGTCCCCATATGGCGGCGCGGCCAGGGTGGGGCCCGTGCCACCACGTGGGGACGCGCCCTCGTGCGTCTCCTCCACTCCGATTCGATCTCGTAATTTTTCATATTTTCTAAAAATAGCAAAAATATTGTTCGGAAAGTTAAACGCGGACTTTTTACTACCAAAACTGTTACCTATTCGAAGTCGAACTCTGTAGAACTATCAATTTGATCTTTGATGAAAGTTTCCGGAGTCACCACTCGAATAACATCAACATCTTCATTATAAGAATCTCCAGAAATATAATGTTTGAGTCTTTGTCCATTCACCACTTGTGTGGCATCATCTTTCAGCGAAGCAATTTTTACTGCCCCTGAACGATACACCTCCACAATGACATATGGTCCTTCCCATTTTGAGAGTAATTTCCCTGCAAAAAATCTGAGACGAGACCGATACAATAGGATTTTATCTCCAATATTAAATTCTATTTTAATAATTCTTCTATCATGCCATTTCTTAACTTTCTCCTTAAAAAGTCTAGCATTTTCATAAGCTTCACTTCTCCACTCATCCAAAGAACTCAATTGTAGCAACCATTTCTTACCGGCAAGTTTAAAATCTTTATTAAGTTCTCTTACAGCCCAATAAGCTTTGTGCTCTAGCTCTAAAGGTAAATGACAAGCTTTTCCATAAACCATTTTATAATTAAGGAGACATACCCATAGGATTTGTATAAGCAGTTCTGTAAGCCCACAACGCTTCCTTCAACTTACTAGCCCAATTTTTCCTAGATTTATTAACAATCTTTTGCAAGATGGATTTAATTTCTCTATTTGATAATTCTAGTTGCCCACTAGTTTGAGGATGATAAGCTGAAGCAATTCTATGATTAATACCATATTTAGCAAGAGTTTTTCTAAAACCACCATGAATAAAATGAGAACCTCCATCAGTCATAAGATATCTAGGTACTCCAAACCTAGGAAAAATAACATCTAAAAGCATTTTTAAAGAGGTCTCACCATCAGCACTTTTTGTGGGTGTGGCTTCCACCCATTCAGTAACATAATCAACAACAACAAGTATATGAGTGTTACCTTCTGAAGAAGGGAAAGGACCCATGAAGTCAAATCCCCAACAATCAAATGGTTCAATAACAAGAGTATAATTCATAGGAATTTCATTGCGTCTAGAGATATTACCAACTCTTTGACATTCATCACAAGATAAAATAAACTTTCTTGCATCTTTAAAGAGAGTTGGCCAATAAAAACCTGACTGTAGAACCTTTTGTGTGGTTCTATCTCCGGCGTGATGTCCTACATAAACACTACCATGACACTTAGTCAATATCTCTTGTTGTTCATATTCGGGGACACATCTTCGCATAATACCATCCACTCCTTCTTTATATAAGTGTGGGTCATCCCAAAAATAATGCCTCAAGTCGGAAAAGAATTTCCTCCTTTGCTGAGCTGAAAAGGTTGGAGGCAAGTACTTGGAAACAATAAAGTTAGCATAATCAGCATACCAAGGACTATCCCGCGAGCTCACCTTTATTGCAGCCAATTGTTCATTTGGAAAACTATCATTAACGAGAACAGGATCATAAGAAATATTTTCCAATCTAGAGAAATTATCAGCAACAGGATTATCAGCACCTTTCCTATCTACAATATGTAAATCAAATTCTTGCAAAAGAAGCACCCATCTAATAAGCCTTGGCTTAGCATCTTTCTTTTCCATAAGGTACCTAATTGCAACATGATCAGTATGAATTGTGACTTTTGAATCAACAATATAAGGTCTAAACTTGTCACAAGCAAAAACTACAGCTAATAACTCTTTTTCAGTTGTAGCATAATTTCTTTGAGCAGCATCAAGAGTTTTACTAGCATAATGAATAACATTCAACTTTTTATCTACTCGCTGTCCAAGAACAGCACCTACAGCAAAATCACTAGCATCACACATAATTTCAAAAGGTAAATTCCAATCAGGAGGTTCAACTACAGGAGCGGTTGTTAAGGCTTTCTTTAGAGTTTCAAAAGCTTCCTTACAATCATCATCAAAAACAAAAGGTACATCTTTTTGAAGAAGATTAGTAAGAGGCTTTGAAATTTTAGAGAAATCTTTAATAAATCTCCTATAAAAACCAGCATGATCAAGAATACTACGAATACCTTTAACATCCCTAGGATAGGGCATCTTCTCAATTGCTTCAACTTTAGCTCTATCAACTTCAATACCTCTCTCAGAAGTTTTATGTCCCAATACAATTCCTTCATTAACCATAAAGTGGCATTTCTCCCAATTAAGAACAAGGTTAGTTTCTTCACATCTCTGCAAAACTTTATCAAGGTTTTGCAAACAATTATCAAAAGAATTCCCATAGACAGAAAAATCATCCATGAATACCTCTACAATCTTTTCACAAAAGCCATGAAAAATAGCAGACATGCATCTTTGAAAAGTAGCAGGAGCATTACATAAACCAAAAGGCATACGCCTATAAGCATAAGTTCCATAGGGACAAGTGAAAGTGGTTTTCTCTTGATCTTTAGCTTTAACAAGCAATTTGTGAAAACCCGAATAACCATCAAGAAAGCGAGAAATGAGTATTTTTATATAACCTTTCTAGCATTTGATCAATAAAAGGTAAAGGGTAATGATCTTTCTTAGTAACTTTATTAACCTTTCGAAAATCAATGCACATTCTATACCCTACAACTACTCTTTGAGGGATGAGCTCATCATTATCATTAGGTACAACAGCTTATTCCTCCTTTCTTAGGAACACAATGCACAAGACTAACCCATCTACTATCAGCAATAGGATATATAATACCAGCTTCAAGAAGTTTCAATACCTCATTCCTTACCACATCCTTCATCTTAGGAATTAGACGACGCTGATGTTGAACAACAGGCTTTGCATCATCTTCCATGTTGATGGCATGTTGGAAAATAGAGGGGGAAATCCCCTTCAAATCATCAAGAGTGTAGCCAATAGCTCCTCGGTGTTTCTTCAATATTTCCAATAATCTTTCTTCCTCAAAATCTGAAAGCTTAGCACTAATAATAATAGGATATGTTTTCTTATCATCAATATAAGCATACTTAAGATTATCGAGTAACGGTTTCAAATCAAAAACAGGATCTTCCTTTGGTGGTGGTGTTGTACCTAGATCTTCGACCGGTAAGTCATGTTTAAGAATGGGTTGATGAAGGAAAATTTCATCAAGCTCATTCCTTTCTTCCCTAAAGACTTCACTCTCATGATCCTCCAAATATTGCTGCAAAGGATTATTAGGAGCAAGAGCAAAAGATGCAAGCTGTTCAACTCTAAAATCATCATTAGGCAATTCAGCTTCATAAGGAACTTTGGCAAATTTAGAGAAATTAAACTCATAAGATTCACCAGCAAATTTAGTCACAATTTTGTCTTTCTTGCAATCTATAATAGCTCCACAAGTATTTAGAAAAGGTCTGCCAAAAATGATAGGACAAGTCTTACTAGCAGCAGAACCAAGTACCAAAAAGTCAGCAGGATATTTAATCTTACCACATAGAACTTCCACATCTTGAACAATACCAATAGGAAAGATAGTTTCTCTATTAGCTAGCCGAATAACCACATCAATATCTTCAAGTTCACAAGAACCAATTTCATGCATGATTTCCCTGTAAATCTCATAAGGAATGGCACTAGAACTTGCACCAATATCGCATAAACCATAATAATAATGATCACCAATTCTAACAGAGAGCATAGGAACACTGGCTTTCCTAGACTTACTAGGATGTGAAACAATATTAGAAGCATCTTCACAAAAAATGATGTGACCATCTTCTACATTTTCGAGTCACAAGGTCTTTAACTATTGCAACAACGAGGTTCAACATTTATTTGCTCCTCAGGTTCTATAGGTTTCTTTGCACTTTTGTTAACCACACTAGTTATAACAGAATACTCCTTCATTTTAGCAGGAAAGGGAATTTTTTCAATATAAGCTTCAGGAAAAATGTGATCAACAGTTTTAACTTCAATACATTTACCTATAGGTGAATCAGTTTTATCTTTGTAAGGTTCATGATACTTATCAAAACTCTTCCTAGGCAATTCAAAATGAGAGGCAAAAGCTTTATAAAAATTTGCAATAACTTGAGAGTCAAGACCATAAGTAGCACTCATATTTCGAAATTTATCAGTATCCATAAAAGTTTCAATGCATTCATAATCATAATTTATACCGACTCTCTACCTTTGTCGTTCTCCCATCCTTCGAGTATTCTCCTGAATCCGATCAAGAAGGTCCCATTTAAACTCTTCTTTGTTGCATGTGAATGATCCCGAACAAGTAGTATCCAACAAGGTTTTATCTTGAAAAGAAAGTCTTGCATAGAAATTATCAATGATGATATTACCAGGAAGCTCATGAATGGGGCATTTGAGCATTAAAGACTTCAATCTCCCCCATGCTTGGGCAATACTCTCTCCATCATGAGGCCAGAAATTATATATGCGGTTTCGGTCTTTGTGAATTTCACTTGGAGGATAGAATTTTGAATAAAATAGAGGCATAATATCCTTCCAATCAAGAGAATGCCCATTCTTCAGCAGTTTATACCAATGTGCCGCTTTACCAGACAGCGACATAGAGAATAGTTTCTTCCTAACTTCATCCATAGAAATACCTGCACACTTAAATAACCCGCATAATTCATGTAAAAACAATAAATGATCTCCAGGATGGACAGTTCCATCCCCTTCATAGCGGTTATCCACAACACGTTCAATAATTTTCATAGGTATTTTATATGGAATCACTTTCTCACCTGGCGCCTCATCCACTACCTTTGCAGTAGTAGTAGATTTTCCAAATAGGAATTCAAGAGAAGATCTCTCCATAATGAATTATAGCAACGAGGCGAAATAAAAACAGCACGTACGGTAAAAGTTTTCCTTACCAATTCCACTTACCAATAGCACTTCACTCCCGGCAACGGCGCCAGAAAATAGTCTTGATGACCCACAAGTATAGGGGGTGTATCGTAGTACTTTCGATAAATAAGAGTGTCGAACCCAACGAGAAGCAGAAGGTGTTGACAAGCAGTTTCGATGAAGGATTCACTCTAAATGCGCACAGACAAGTTTTCAGGAGGTTTTGATATAGCAGATAAATAAAATACAAGTAAGTAAAATGTGAGAATAATAATTGAAGCAAGTGGCCCAATCCTTTTTAGCACAAAGGACAAGCCGGTTTGTTTACTTATGATGACCAAACGTTCTTGAGGACACACGGGAATTTAGTCTAGTGCTTTCGCTTCATATAGTTGATTAATCTTCATTGTTTTGATAAGTGTTGTGTGGGTGAACCTATGCTAATGCACCACCCTTCCTAGGACTAATACATACTTGTGATTAAACCCCTTGCAAGCATCCGCAAATACAAGAAAGTAATTAAGATAAATCTAACCACAGCCTTAAACTCTGAGATCATGTTATCCCTCATGCATCGATATACCAACGGGGGTTCAGGTTGCTGTCACTCCGGCAACCCCACAATTAGCAAACGAATACAAGATGCATTCCCCTAGGCCCATAAAGGTGAAGTGTAATGTAGTCGACGTTCACATGACACCACTAGAAGAATAACACCACAACTTAAATATCAAACCATTAAATATTACTCAACATAGTTCACTACTAACATTTAGACTTCACCCATGTCCTCAAGAACTAAACGAACTACTCACAAGACATCATATGGAACATGATCAAAGGTGATATGATGATGGATAACAATCTGAACAAAAACCTTGATTCAACGGTTTCACTCAATAGCATTGATACGTCCACAATGTATCTACTTTCCCGAACACTTTTGCTATTGTTTTGCCTCTAATTTGTGTATTTTGGATGCAACTAACACGGACTAACGCTTTTTTCAGCAGAATTGCTCTGGTGTCTCGTTTTTGTGCAGAAATTCAACTTTCAGGAAAATCCTCGGAATTTATGGCGAAGGGCTTATTTTTCCAGAAGAATCACGGAGCCAGAAGGGCAGGCATGGGGGAGGCCCAGGGCCCCCACACACTAGGCCGGCGCGGCCTGGAGGGGGGCGCGCCGCCCTAGCATGTGGCCCCCTCGGCTGGCCTCCGACGCCCCTCTCTGGACTACTTAACGCCTTCGACCTAAAAACGCACGGGGGTTAGACAAAATCGCCAGAAGACATCCAGAACGCCGCCACCATCGCGAAACTCCGTCTCGGGACCAGAAACTCCGTTCTGGCACTCCGCCGGGACGGGGAATTGGAGGAGATCATCGCCATCATCACCACCGACGCCTCTCCATCGACCATCCATGTTTCCCCCATCCATGTGTGAGTAATTCCCCCGCTGTAGGCTGAAGGGGGTGGTAGGGATTGGATGAGATTGGTCATGTAATAGCATAAGATTGTTAGGGCATAGTGCCTAGTGTCCGTAATTGGTACTTTTATGATATTTTTGCAACTTGTTATGCTTAATGCTTGTCACTAGGGCCCGAGTGCCATGATCTCAGATCTGAACATGTTATCAATTCATGATGATATTCATTGCTTTATGATCTTACCCGCAAGTTGTATACACGTATTGTTGTCCGGAACCCGAGGCCCCAAAGTGACAGAAATTGGGACAACCGAAGGGGAAGGCGGTGATATGAGGATCACATGTGTTCACGGAGTGTTAATGCTTTGCTCCGGTGCTCTATTAAAAGTAGTACCTTAATTTCCAGTAGATTCCCTAGAGGCCCGGCTGCCACCGGCTGGTAGGACAAAAGATGTTGTGCAAGTTTCTCATTGCGAGCACGTATGACTAAATATGGAACACATGCCTATTGATTGATTAGTACTTGGATACCGTTTTATTATTATCTACAAATGCCCTGCCTTGATTGTTACATGAGTTTCTCTCATCCATGCAACGCCCGCTCATCCATCCCTCTGCCTACAGTATTTTAATCCTGTTGTTTACTATAATCACTACTGCCGTCTTTGTTACACTGTTGCTGATATTTCACTACTGCTACTGCTATAAAACTGTTACTACTGATAAACTCTCGCGAGCAAGTCTGTTTCCAGGTGCAGCTGAATTGACAACTCCGCTGTTAAGGCTTACAAGTATTCTTTGGCTCCCCTTGTGTCGAATCAATAAATTGGGTTTTACTTCCCTCGAAGATTGTTGCGATCCCCTATACTTGTGGGTCATCAAGACTATTTTCTGGCGCCGTTGCCGGGAGCATAGCTTTATTTGCAAGTTCACTTGGATTGATATTGTTCGCTGCAAATTCTCCATCATGGGTAAACCTCGCGATACTAAAGTCGCCATATTACCATCCACTACAAGAAAAGGTACAACTCGAGTACCTCTCGCTGCTCTTGATTCACCATCTCGTGATAAGTAAACTTGTTTCACCACCACAAGCTTCACATGCTTGGTACTTCGTTGAATCTGAAAATTCCTCTTATAATTTTGATGATGCTTCTGCTGTGCTTGATAGTGATGGTTCATTAGGATCTTTTCTAGATGCTACAATTGCTAGGTCTAGACAAATTGAAAATACCGAAACTCCTAATGAAAATGTCTGCTACACTCGTTAATTCACTCGAGTCTGTTGAATACTCTAGTGATGATCTTGATGAAGATTATGTAGAACTTGATGATGATTTCATTGATAAATGCAATGCTACTACTGATGCAAGTAATATTAAAAAGCTTCTTGCACAACGTGCTGTTAGATATAAACTGTCTCCTGATCCTAAATTTTCCACATCTCCTATAAACATTAAGGATAAGGATTATGATTTTCTCTTGATTTATCTCATATATCTATTGTGGAGAAAACACCTTTTTGTGGTACTGAAAAAGAAAGTGCTGTAGAACACATGATTGAGCTGTCCACTCTGAGTAACTTGTTTTCTGATGATTTAAGAAGCGTACTTATTTCGTTGCTAATTTTTTTCCTTTCTCATTAAAGGATGATGCTAAAACTTGGTACAATAGTTTGCCACCTAATTCCATTGATAGTCCAAAAGATTTGCTTGATGTTTTCTTTCGGAAATACTTTCCTGCTAGTGCTCAACATATTGCTTTGCAGAGAATTTATAATTTTGACCAGGGAGATGGAGAGAAATTGCCTGAGGCTTGGGCGAGATTTTGCTCTCTTATCGAGCTCGGTCCGGACATGATTTGGAAAAGCATGATTTACTTGATATATTTTATAGTGGACTAACCATTGAGTCTAGGGCATACCCGGATAGTTGTGCTGGTCTGTGTTTTCGGAAAAGAACTCCGGACGACGCCGAAGAATTATTGGCTAGAATAGGCCGGAATCATGATGATTGGGCTACACCTGAACCAACCCCGACACCAATATTGAAGAAGAGGGGTATGATTAAATTAAATGATGAAGATATGAGGGAAGCCAAGAAATCTCTTAACGAAAAAGGTATTAAATCCGAAGATGTGAAAAATTTACCTCCCATAGAAGATTTATGCAAGATAACTCCCCCTTCATCCATGATTGAGGTACACTCTCTTCAACGCTTTACTAGGGAAGATATTCCGTATTCAAAACCTCCTGCTCAATGCTTAGATGAGTTTGATAATTATATTGTTAAGCAAAATAATTTTAATATGAGAGTAGAGAATCATTTAATGGAAAATTCTCGAGCTATTAATGAATTGCATGGTATTGTGGAAAGAACCTCCAATGATGTTAAGATGCTTGTTAAACATTTTCATATGGTTCAAACTCAAATTGATCAACTCACTAAAGTGCAAAATGACTTGTTAAAAAATAATTCTAAAGAAAAACATGCTTATGAAGTAACAACTAGAGGCGGTGGAAGGGCATCCCAAAAGAGTTGAACAAGATTCTCAACGAACTGAAACTAGTGCTCCTTCTAAGAAAAAGAAAAAGAAACATAAAACTGTTGTAGAATCCTCTGAGCCTGTTAATGATCCTAATAGTATTACTATTTCTGATGTTGAAACTGAAAGTGGTAATGAACATGATAAAGATAATGATAAGAATGATACTTCTGATAAAGAAGAGGTTGAAGAAGAACCTGAAAAGCATGCTAAAAATAAAAAGTATACTAAAGAAGATTTTATTGCTAAGAAACATGGTAATGAGAGGGAACCTTGGGTTCAAAAGAAAATTCCTTTTCCTGCTAAGAAACTAAAATCAAAGGAAGAAGAACACTATAATAAATTTTGTGATTGGATGAAACCTTTATTCCTGCAAATCCCTTTGACTGATGCTATTAAATTGCCTCCTTATTCAAAGTATATGAAAGATATTGTCTCTAACAAAAGGAAAATTCCTAATGAGGATATTTCCACTATGCTTGCTAATTACTCTTTCAATGGCAAAGTTCCAAAGAAGCTTGGCGACCCAGGTATACCGACTATTCCTTGTTCCATCAAAAATAATTATGTTAGAACTGCTCTATGTGATTTGGGAGCAGGTGTTAGTGTTATGCCTTTTTCTCTTTACAAGAGACTTTATTTAGATAAGTTGATACCAACTGATATATATTTGCAAATGGCTGATAAATCTACTGCTATTCTTGTTGGCATATGTGAGGATGTTCCTGTTCAAGTTACTAATAATTGCTTAATATTAACTGATTTTGTTGTGTTGGAAATGCCTGAAGATGATAATATGTCTATTATTCTTGGGAGACCTTTTCTTAACACCGCAGGGGCTGTTATTGATTGCAATAAAGGAAAAGTTACTTTCAATGTCGATGACAAGGAGCATACCATTTATTTTCCCAAGAGGATTGATAAAGTATGTGGAGTTAATACAATTTCTAATGTGAGAACTATCAAAGTGGGAACTATTGATTGTCCTATATATGAGCCTAAAGAAGAATATCAAACTCTTATGATTGGATCCATATCAATTCAATACAAGGTAACATGATTGATTTGAGGTTTATTTCTTCTTATGTCATGTAAAATTTATTTGGTGGCAAGACTTGATCAACCTTGTTAACAAATTCATTTTATATGCATAGAAGAGCTAAACAACATTTCATTCTTCCTCCACTTGTTCTACTTGCTGTAGCATTTTTGTTTTGCAAAGTTCTTTAGTTATATAGAGATTTCAAAATCTTTTTCTGCCCAGTAATAATAAATTTAATACCCTGAATTGTGCATTTTTCAAAGTTTTCAAAAATTCACAAAAATTATACCGTTGGTCTTATTTTTCAAAGAGGCACACGGGAGCACACTAGGGATGACCAGTGGGGCACCCCGTGGTGGCACCCCACAGGCCGGCGCGGCCAACAAGGGGGGCGCGCCACCCTGATGTGTGGGGCCCTCCTTGCCCCACCACTTCATCTCTTCCTCCCATCTCATTCTCTCTCCCGAAAAACTCGCACCAGCTTTCTCTCACTCGCGTTTCTGCTCAAGAGCTCAAGATTTCTCGATCTCTTTGCTCAGCTCAGATTTCTGTCTGAAATTTGGCACATTTGCTCTCCAGTATGTGACTCCTCCGATTATCCAAGTAGAATTTTGTTTGGTTGAGTATATCTTGATTATTTTGCTGCTGTAGGTAACATGTTTAGTGATCTTGCATGCTTGTTCTAAGTGGTAAAAACTTGTTTTGATGCATGCTTAGTACCCTAGCAAGTTCCTATAGTAGTTTCCCTCAATTATATGTCACCAAATCAAATTTTATAATGTTTGTTGAAAAATTTCAGAAAATGGAGTGGAATAGGCACCAACTCAACCAACAAGAATTGGAGGTGCAATAGGTTATGAGAGTTCACCGCGAAGAAGGAGTATACCCCTCTTACTACCCGTGCGTTGATTTTATGAGAAGTGCAGGAATCTTGCAAAATGTTCAAAATCTGATTTCCAATGCAGGTTTGGGAAATTTTGTTGTTGGTGAACCATACCAATATGCAAAACTGACCATGTATGTAGTGCATGATTTTGAATTCAATTGGTCCCAGACTAACCCCATGGTTCGATACAAAATTTATAATAAAACTGTCAACTTGCCATTCGATGATTTTTGTGCAGCAATTAGAGTGCCACAATGGGGATCATGCGAGAAGATAAGGGGACTGCCGCAGGAGCTCTTGAGTCTCTATAAGATGATTTTTCATGGAAGAAGCTTCTCAGAGGATGGTGCTAAAATCAGTAGTATTCAACTCCCAGCTATTCGCTACTTTGCTTATTTCATCACCAAGTGCGTTCTTGCTAGAAAGAATGCAAGTAAGTTATCTATCCAGGATTTAGCTTTTCTAGCCGCTGCATTACAAGGTGATAAGACTTATAATTTGGGTGCTTTGATAGCCTATAGACTTGCTACTAACCGTGAGAAGGGCGGAATTTGTGGAGGTCTCATCGCCTCTCGTTTATTAGCTATGCATGGTGTAGAATCTCACCATCTTGATATTCAGCTCTCCATAGAGAAACTTGACATAGTCTCCATGATTAAGCATGAATTTGTTTCTGATTTGTCTAATTTGAGTAACCTGTCTTGCAAGATAACATTTTATAAGAAAACTTGGAGAACAACTAAGAAAACTGAAAGGCTAGTAGGATTACATGCACCTGCTTTGCTTAATCTTGATTTCAGGAAGGATTGGTCAGTCACTGAAGGTGAACTGAATGCATACATAGAAGGGGAAGACCATCATGCAGGGGAAGGCACGGGGGAGGCCGAGGAGCACCTCGACTTATCATCTGATGCAGCAAGTTCTTCGCATCAACATTTTGGGCATGAGGAGCCTTCACCCTTTTCTTCTGCACCAGGACCTTATTATGATCACGCCGTGTATGATCCACCGGCGTGGAACCCTGACCCTCGCTGGGGTTGATCTCCACTTAGGCCAAAAGCCTAAGCTTGGGGGGAGGTATACCGGCATCACTCATTCTTTGCATATTATAGTTGCTGGATACTTGTACATACTTGTTTAGCTTCTTAAAGTGGTTTTCTAATGAGAGGGAGATGATATTTGGGGAAGTGCTGATTGAAAACAGATTCTGGACTGATACCAAAAAATTTCTCAAAAACAGCCAGAACGTTATTTTGCGGAGCCAATTTTTGAGCATGTTCCCCAGGTTGTTATCTAACTTTCATTAGTTGAACACTTTTCGAGCTGAGCAGCGGAAGAATTTCTTAAAAATCGATTACTGTACTGCTGTCAAGTTTGACGAATTTCTGCTCGCTTTGTGTTTATGTGACTCTTTTAGTTTTCATTTTCTTGTTTTTGCTTTGTTTCTTTCCTAAAACACAAAAAGACCAAAAATATTTCTGTTGTTTCTCTTTACCATTTGTTTATTTTGGTTTCTTGCTTTTATTTTGCTTTGTTTGCTATCGTTGGTTTGCTATAAGAAAATCCAAAAAGATTTTGCTTTGTTTGCTTGTTTCCTTTTGTTCTTGTTTCCAATTCGAAAAGACCAAAAATATTTGCTGTTCTTCTTTGATTTTGTAAAGTTCAGTATGGAGTTCAGTGGTCTTCGGTGGCTGGAGCTTGGTTTTCATTCCATATTATTCAAGCTACACAAGTGAAAAGGCAATAATGACGATCTACGACAATCCGACTTTGGTGAAAGGCTGGTATGAACTCTATTTATTTTCATTTTTGTACATATACTCATCCATGTGAGCATGCTTAGTTGGTTCATGTGAGGTATATGTCATTTAAGAAAGTCTAGTAGTTCATGATCTCTCATGATTAGCTCCAATTTATTAATGTGAGTAGCATGTCATAAATATTTGCTTGCATTGCTTTATTCATAGATAGGTATGACATTGTGGTATCCACCTCTGAATAATTCACTTGAATCAACTTGGCACATGCTCACGCATGCATATGACTGAACAAAAGTCAATTAAGCCTCGATGATTTACTTTACCTCAGAGTTCTTGTATCACTTTTATGCCTCCGTTAATTTATTTTGTCGCAAGCATGATTATGACGATTCTTGCTCTCTTGATTGTCGCTTCCCAGTCTATTGCTAGCCTTCACTTGTACCGAGCGGGAACGCTGCTCGTGCTTCCAAACCCCGAAAACCAAGTTATTCCAAAGTGTCCACCATAAATACCTATGCATGGCATTTCAAACCATTCCAAGTAAATTCTCATGTGCTACCTTTAAACCTTCAAAATGCTTCTTAATTTGTGTTGATGTTTTATAGCTCATGAGGAAATATGTGGTGTTTATCTTTTAATCTTGTCATTTACTCCTGACAGACTTTCATAATGGACTAGTGGCACATCCGCTTATCCAATAATTTTGCAAAAAGAGCTGGCAACGGGGTTCCCAGCCCCAATTAATCAACTTTCATTAATAATTCTCTTCACATATTTTGCCCTGATTTATTAGTAAGCAACTTAAATTGCAAATAGACACTCCTCCATGGTATGAGAATGTTGGAAGGCACCCGAGGATTCGGTTAGCCATGGCTTGTGTGAGCAAAGGTTGGGGGGAGTGTCATCCATAATGAAACTAAAATATATGTGTAAACAAAAGAGAATAGGGATGATTTACCTTCTTTGGTAGAGATAACGTCCTTCATGGGAGCCGCTCTTGAAAGTCTGGTTGACGAGGTAGTTAGAGTACCCACTATCATTCATTGACAACAACAAACACCTCTCAAAATAATTTTACTCCTGTTTTACAAATGAAAAGCTCTAGCACATGTTAATCCCTGCTTCCCTCTGCGAAGGGTCAATCTTTTACTTTTACATTGTGTCTCCATCCTTTCTTTGAGCACCTTCTTGAGAGCACAACTGTCATTCTTAGTATAATATGCTTGTCCCAAAATGTGATTAACTGTGGTATAACTTTGATGCTTTTATCTTTGATAATCTCTACTTCCAGTCTTCCCATGAACTTCAAAGGTGCCCAAGCATTTATGTTTTGCTGTACAAATACGGGCAAGCGAGATACCACTTTATCATATCCTTCTATGAACATTGCAATCCTGCTGATAGACATGATTCATGATGCTCATTATTAATTTGTTGGTACCTTTTCCATGATGGACATAGCTATTAGATGATTTTATTTGCATGTATCTTATTATGAATTGCTTAAGTACTTGCCATATCATGAGAATATTTACATCATATGAACAAATGTGTTCGTGAAAGTTCTTTTATCGCACTCGATTGTTAACTGAATTGCTTGAGGACAAGCAATAAGCTAAGCTTTGGGGGAGTTGATACGTCCAAAACGTATCTACTTTCCCGAACACTTTGCTATTGTTTTGCCTCTAATTTGTGTATTTTGGATGCAACTAACACGGACTAACGCTGTTTTCAGCAGAATTGCTCTGGTGTCTCGTTTTTGTGCAGAAATTCAACTTTCGGGAAAATCCTCGGAATTTATGGCAAAGGGCTTATTTTTCCAGAAGAATCACGGAGCCAGAAGGGCAGGCCTGGGGGAGGCCCAGGGCCCCCACACACTAGGCCGGCGCGGCCTGGAGGGGGGGGGGGCGCGGCCCTAGCGTGTGGCCCCCTCGGCTGGCCTCCGACGCCCCTCTCTGGACTACTTAACGCCTTCGACCTAAAAACGCACGGGGGTTAGACGAAATCGCCAGAAGACATCCAGAACGCCGCCACCATCGCGAAACTCCGTCTCGGGACCAGAAACTCCGTTCTGGCACTCCGCCGGGACGGGGAATTGGAGGAGATCATCGCCATCATCACCACCGATGCCTCTCCATCGACCACCATGTTTCCCCCATCCATGTGTGAGTAATTCCCCCGCTGTAGGCTGAAGGGGATGGTAGGGATTGGATGAGATTGGTCATGTAATAGCATAAGATTGTTAGGGCATAGTGCCTCGTGTCCGTAATTGGTACTTTTATGATATTGTTGCAACTTGTTATGCTTAATGCTTGTCACTAGGGCCCGAGTGCCATGATCTCAGATCTGAACATGTTATCAATTCATGATGATATTCATTGCTTTATGATCTTACGTGCAAGTTGTATACACGTATTGCTGCCCGGAACCCGAGGCCCCAAAGTGACAGAAATTGGGAAAACCGAAGGGGAAGGCGGTGATATGAGGATCACATGTGTTCATGGAGTGTTAATGCTTTGCTCCGGTGCTCTATTAAAACGAGTACCTTAATTTCCAGTAGATTCCCTAGAGGCCCGGCTGCCACCGGCTGGTAGGACAAAAGATGTTGTGCAAGTCTCTCATTGCGAGCACGTACGACTAAATATGGAACACATGCCTATTGATTGATTAGTACTTGGATACCGTTTTATTATCATCTGCAAATGCCCTGCCTTGATTGTTACATGAGTTTCTCTCATCCATGCAACGCCCGTTCATCCATCCCCGTGCCTACGGTATTTTAATCCTGCTCGTTTACTATAATCACTACTGCTGTCTTTGTTACACTCGCTGTCGATATTTCACTACTGCTATCTGCTATAAAACTGTTACTACTCGATAAACTCTTGCGAGCAAGTCTGTTTCCAGTGCAGCTGAATTGACAACTCCGTTGTTAAGGCTTACAAGTATTCTTTGGTTCCCCTTGTGTCGAATCAATAAATTGGGTTTTACTTCCCTCGAAGACTGTTGCGATCCCCTATACTTGTGGGTCATCAAGCATCAATAACAAGGAGTAATCAACACCGGGAGAGTTTCCCCTATGAAATACTCAAGATTCAACCCTAGATGTTACAGCGGAGACGAGGTGCAGCCGTGGAGATGACGGTGTCGGTGGTGGAGATGATGATGATGATGATCCCAATGAAGTCCAGCTCGATGACGGTGACGATGGCGACGATTTCCCCCCTCAGGGAGGGAATTTCCCCGGCAGGTTTCTGCCTGCCGGAGAGCTCTTTTCTCTCTGGTGTTTTCCGCCTCGAAGAGGCGGAGATGACTATCCTCGATCTTCCCCCGCACCTTAGGGTTTCTGGGAGATGAAGTACGCGAAAGAGCGATGGCTGAGGGGGTCGTGGGCCCCCTCCCCACGTGGCGGCGCACCGGCCTTGGTGGCCGCGCTGGCCCATGGGGAGGGCCCATGGCGGCCCTCCTCGGCCTCCCCTTTTGGCTGGCTCCGTCATCTGGAAAAATAGGAGCTTCGGTATATTTTCCGTCAATTGTTGATCTTCAGAAATATTGTATCCTGACGGTGCTTTTTCCAGCAGAATTCTGACTCCGGTGAGTAATTCTCCAATAATCCCGAAACATGCAAAATAGGTGAAATAACATAAGTATCATCTCTAAATATGAAATATATCAATGAATAACAGTAAATTATGATATAAAATAGTGATGCAAAATGGATGTATCACTCATTAACGCTGGCACGGAGAGCTAGGCGCGACGAGATGCTTCGCTGCGCCTCTGTGGAAACCGCATCGTCGCTACGCGCCAATAGCTTCCGTCGCGAGGTAGGCGATGGTTAGGTTAAACTTTAATGTACCGCTGACGTGTCGGGCCCGCGTCTCCTCGCCTTGATTTTTGTTGTGTCCAGCGTGCCCAGAGCGTCCCCCGTGTAGCTGGGACTTGCTCGGGACGCCGGACACTGTATTGGGTTGCGCCGGACGAAAGGAAGCTTTGGGACGCGCGGCTGGGGACAAAATTTTGTGCGGCGCGCCCCAAATCCCTTTAGAGACCGCCATTACCACCTGCTGCTGTCGCCCCATTGAGCTCCGCGCCATCATCACCATCCATTGAGTGTGTCCATGCATGAAACCATTAGTGAGCAGGTGCCCCTGCAATTTGCCTGAATAGGGGTTGATGCGTGCAGTTGACACACGTCCGTTGGGAACCCCAAGAGGAAGGTGTGATGCAGACAGTAGCAAGTTTTCCCTCAGAAAGAAACCAAGGTTTATTGAACCAGGAGGAGCCAAGAAGCACGTTGAAGGTTGATGGTGGCGAAATGTAATGCGGCGCAACACCAGGGATTCCGGCGCCAACGTGGAACCTGCACAACACAACCAAAGTACTTTGCCCCAACGAAACAGTGAGGTTGTCAATCTCACCGGCTTGCCGTAACAAAGGATTAACCGTATTGTGTGGAAGATGATTGTTTGCGTAGAAAACAAGTAAAACAAGTATTGCGAGTAGATTTTATGCGATGTAAAGAATAGGACCGGGGTCCACAGTTCACTAGAGGTGTCTCTCCCATAAGATAAAAGCATGTTGGGTGAACAAATTACAGTCAGGCAATTGACAAATAGAGAGGGCATAACAATGCACATACATGATATGATAAGTATTGTGAGATTTAATTGGGAATTACGACAAAGTACATAGACCGCTATCCAGCATGCATCTATGCCTAAAAGTCCACCTTCAGGTTATCATCCGAACCCCTTCCAGTATTAAGTTGCAAAACAACAGACAATTGCATTAAGTATGGTGCGTAATGTAATCAAGAACTACATCCTTAGACATAGCATCAATGTTTTATCCCTAGTGGCAACAGCACATCCACAACCTTAGAACTTTCTGTCACTGTCCCAGATTTAATGGAGGCATGAACCCACTATCGAGCATAAATACTCCCTCTTGGAGTTAAGAGCAAAAACTTGGCCAGAGCCTCTACTAATAACGGAGAGCATGCAAGATCATAAACAACACATAGGTAATAGATTGATAATTAACATAACATAGTATTCTCTATCCATCGGATCCCGACAAACACAACATATAGTACTACAGATAGATGATCTTGATCATGTTAGGCAGCTCACAAGATCCAACAATGAAGCACATAAGGAGAAGACGACCATCTAGCTACTGCTATGGACCCATAGTCCAGGGGTGAACTACTCACTCATCACTCCGGAGGCGATCATGGCGATGAAGAGTCTTCCGGGAGATGATTCCCCTCTCCGGCAGGGTGCCGGAGGCGATCTCCAGAATCCCCCGAGATGGGATCCCCGGCAACGATGCCAGAAAAAGAGCTTGATGCGTGCAGTTGACACACGTCCGTTGGGAACCCCAAGAGGAAGGTGTGATGCAGACAGTAGCAAGTTTTCCCTCAGAAAGAAACCAAGGTTTAGGCTAGCAAGGTTATTTGAAACAAACACAAGGATGAACCGGTGCAGCAAAACTCACATAAAAGACATATTGTAAACATTATAAGACTCTACACCGTCTTCCTTGTTGTTCAAAACTCAATACTAGAAATTATCTAGACTTTAGAGAGACCAAATATGCAAACCAAATTAGCAAGCTCTAGGTGTTTCTTCATTAATGGGTGCAAAGTATATGATGCAAGAGCTTAAACATGAGCACAACAATTGCCAAGTATCAAATTATTCAAGACATTTTAGAATTACTACATGTAGCATTTCCCGATTCCAATCATACAACAATTTAACGAAGAAGATTCAACCTTCGCCATGAATACTATGAGTAAAGCCTAAGGACATACTTGTCCATATGCAACAGCGGAGCGTGTCTCTCTCCCACACAATGAATGCTAGGATCCATTTATTCAAACAAAAACAAAAACAAAAACAAACCGACGCTCCAAGCAAAGCACATAAGATGTGACGGAATAAAAATATAGTTTCGGGGAGGAACCCGATAATGTTGTCGATGAAGAAGGGGATGCCTTGGGCATCCCCAAGCTTAGACGCTTGAGTCTTCTTAGAATATGCAGGGGTGAACCACCGGGGCATCCCCAAGCTTAGAGCTTTCACTCTCCTTGATCATATTGCATCATTTCCCTCTCTTGATCCTTGAAAACTTGCTCCACACCAAACTCGAAACAACTCATTAGAGGGTTAGTGGACAATAAAAATTAACATGTTCAGAGGTGACACAATCATTCTTAACACTTCTGGACATTGCATAAAGCTACTGGACATTAATGGATCAAAGAAATTCATCCAACATAGCAAAAGAGGCAATGCGAAATAAAAGGCAGAATCTGTCAAAACAGAACAGTCCGTAAAGATGGATTTTATTGAGGCACCAGACTTGCTCAAATGAAAATGCCCAAATTTAAAGAAAGTTGCGTACATATATGAGGATCACGCACGTAAATTAGCATATTTTTCTGAGCTACCTACAGGGAGGCAGGTCGAAATTCGTGACAGCAAAGAAATCTGAAACTGCGCAGTAATCCAAATCTAGTATTCACTTTACTATCAAAGACTTTACTTGGCACAACAAAACACAAAACTAAGATAAGGAGAGGTTGCTACAGTAGTAAACAACTTCCAAGACTCAAATATAAAAAAAAAATACTGCAGTAAAAACATGGGTTGTCTCCCATAAGCGCTTTTTTTTAACGCCTTTCAGCTAGGCGCAGAAAGTGTGAATCAAGTAATATCAAGAGATGAAGCATCAACATTGTTACCAGGGGTGTTAGGAGTTTTATCAATTTTAGGCCTATAATAATTCTTTGGTTTAGGCACCTTAGAGACATACATGAATTTTTGCTCCTTACCCACATAAGCTTTCTCTTTAAATTTAAGAGAAGAAAAAGTTGAACCCAATTTTCCCATAGCTTCTTCAAGTTTACCGATTCTATGGGTTTGATTATCATGGATAGCACTAGTTTCTAAATTAGCAATTCTTTCATTAATTCCTCCTAGGGTTTTATCAAGTTTATCAGTATTATCAAGTAATATTTCCAATTTAGTTTCAACACTTGGAAATTTTTTCTCTATTGCTTCCAATTTTCTCATGACGTCCTCAAGAGAGATTTCACTTTTAGTTTCATTAACAGGTGGTATTCCAACTAGACTCTCAATGATGCAACTAGCTTCTAAAGCAGGAGTACCTAGGAAATTATCCCCCGAAAGAGTATCAAGAACATACCTATTCCAACTAGATATACCAACATAAAAATTCCTAAGTAGGATAATAGTGGAGTGTTTCTTAATGCACCTATGATGAGCATCACTAATTCTGTACCAAGCATCTTTAAAACTTTCTCCACCTTGTTGCTTAAACGAACGGACTTCAACTTCATGATTACTCATTTTAGCAATAGTAAATAAAGCAAACTAGATAAAGTAAATGCAAGTAACTAATTTTTGTGTGTTTTTGATATAGAAAGCAAGACGGTAAATAAAGTAAAGCAAGCAACTAATTTTTTTTGTTTTGTTTAAGTGCAGCAAACAAAGTAGTAAATAAAATAAAGCAAGACAAAAACAAAGTAAAGAGATTGGATTGTGGAGACTCCCCTTGCAGCGTGTCTTGATCTCCCCGGCAACGGCGCCAGAAAAAGAGCTTGATGCGTGCGGTTGACACACGTCCGTTGGGAACCCCAAGAGGAAGGTGTGATGCGGACGGTAGCAAGTTTTCCCTCGAGAAAAAAACCAAGGTTTATCGAACCGGGAGGAGCCAAGAAGCACGTTGAAGGTTGATGGTGGCGAAATGTAATGCGGCGCAACACCGGGGATTCCGGCGCCAACGTGGAACCTGCACAACACAACCAAAGTACTTTGCCCCAACGAAACGAGTGAGGTTGTCAATCTCACCGGCTTGCTGTAACAAAGGATTAACCGTATTGTGTGGAAGATGATTGTTTGCGAAAACAGTAAAACAAGTATTGCAGTAGATTGTATGCGATGTAAAGAATAGGACCGGGGTCCACAGTTCACTAGAGGTGTCTCTCCCATAAGATAAAAGCATGTTGGGTGAACAAATTACAGTCAGGCAATTGACAAATAGAGAGGGCATAACAATGCACATACATGATATGATAAGTATTGTGAGATTTAATTGGGCATTATGACAAAGTACATAGACCGCTATCTAGCATGCATCTATGCCTAAAAAGTCCACCTTCAGGTTATCATCCGAACCCCTTCCAGTATTAAGTTGCAAAACAACAGACAATTGCATTAAGTATGGTGCGTAATGTAATCAATAACTACATCCTTAGACATAGCATCAATGTTTTATCCCTAGTGGCAACAGCACATCCACAACCTTAGAACTTTCATCACTCGTCCCAGCATTTAATGGAGGCATGAACCCACTATCGAGCATAAATACTCCCTCTTGGAGTTAAGAGCAAAAACTTGGCCAGAGCCTCTACTAATAACGGAGAGCATGCAAAATCATAAACAACACATAGGTAATAGATTGATAATTAACATAACATAGTATTCTCTATCCATCGGATCCCGACAAACACAACATATAGTATTACAGATAGATGATCTTGATCATGTTAGGCAGCTCACAAGATCCAACAATGAAGCACATAAGGAGAAGACGACCATCTAGCTACTGCTATGGACCCATAGTCCGGGGGTGAACTACTCACTCATCACTCCGGAGGCGATCATGGCGATGAAGAGTCCTCCGGGAGATGATTCCCCTCTCCGGCAGGGTGCCGGAGGCGATCTCCAGACTCCCCCGAGATGGGATTGGCGGCGGCGGCGTCTCAGTAAGGTTTTCCGTATCGTGGCTCTCGGTACTGGGGGTTTCGTCACGGAGGCTTTAAGTAGGCGGAAGGGCAGGTCAGGGGGCCACACGAGGGCCCCACACAACAGGCCGGCGCGGCCCAGGCCCAGGCCGCGCCGCCCTAGTGTGTGTCCGCCTCGTGGCCCCACTTCGTCTATCCCTCGGTCTTCTGGAAGCTTCGTGCAAAAATAGGACCCTGCGCGTTGATTTCGTCCAATTCCGAGAATATTTCTTTATTAGGATTTCTGAAACCAAAAACAGCAGAAAACAGCAACTGGCTCTTCGGCATCTCGTTAATAGGTTAGTGCCGGAAAATGCATAAATACGACATATAATGTGTATAAAACATGTAGATATCATCAATAATGTAGCATGGAACATAAGAAATTATCGATACGTCGGAGACGTATCAGGGGTCAAACCATTTCCCTAGTTTGCATCTTCGGCACAGACACAATACCTCTGTGCGGTTATTTTCATACATGTCGATGATCGCGTGTTTCAAATATCTCATCACGACGCTTTCACTCATCTCGATAACCATTATCGCCTACACGGTAAAATTATATAATTGATTAGAACCATGCATCCGTCGGTAGTTTTCACAGAAAATTTCGCCATGACCATCCTACACGGTAGGACATAGGAGCGCCAGAAATATGCCGAAACGGAAACATAACGAATCAATATTTCGGCGCAACGTTGGCAACTCATTTTCAACGCCAACACACACAAGCAAAAACACAACATATATATATGCCACACACGAGAGCTTTTCTTCAAATGTCCAATATACATCGATTTTATTCCTCAATTTGTTCATTAATCACCTATTTGTTTGATATATTCGTCGACGAGATCGAGACGTCGCGCCGCGACCACGACGTATGGAAGCCGACTTTCTAGATCTAGATTTAGATTGAGTGGTCAATGCGGGATAGTAAATCTAGATCTACATAGGGGGATGTGGGAGATGCATGTAGGAAGGGAAGATTTGCTCAAAAAATATGATTTTGTTTGGTCAAATTGGCCAAATTGGGGGTAGAAATGGGTAAAAATGAGCTAGGTTGGGAGAAGGCTCGGGTTTGTGTGGAGGAGTGGAGTAATGGTAGTGGGGGGAGTTGTTGTTGGGCAGAAATAAGTGCCCAGGTTACTGCCGGCGCACCAGGACTAGGGTGAGCCGGCAGTATTAAGCCGACCGGCTAAATTTGCTGCGGGCCAGACCCAGAAAGTATTGCCGGCAAGCGCGCCCCTGGGCCGGTGCGCCGGCAGTATTAAGCCGACCCGGCTAAATTTGCTGCGGGCCAGGCCCAGAATGTATTGCCGGCGCACCGGCCCAGTGGTGCGCCAGCGCACCACTGGGCCGGTGCGCCGGCAATACTTTCTGGGCCTGGCCCGGACGGGGGGAGCCACGGCATCATCTTATCGCCGGCGCAGCATCCTGGCTGGTGCGCCGGCAGTGTGCCGTCATCGCCGGCACGGCGACAAAGTGGTGCGTCGGCACCACTTGCCACCGGCGCGGCAGAATCATGGTGCGCCGGCAACATTTAGCCATTTTCCTACTAGTGTTGGGAGACGCGGCTGGAGATGCTCTTTGCTCTCCCTACACACATGCCAAAACGTAGAGTAAACCGGAAAATAGTTTTGCTTCTGAGCTCCAGTCCGAGCTCTTGCCATTTTATTTTATTTTTTAAAAGCATCTATATATTTTATTAGAAAACCTGAAAATAGTTTTCGAGATTGTTAGTGATACATCTCACAATTATAAATCTCAACCCAAAAATAATATTTTTATTTTGCGCTAGACAAAATAATAAAATCTGATATGTTTTGGAGATTTGAAAATGTACTACTCAGATCTACACTTTTATCGTATTTTTGTACCTAAGAATATAAAGTATTTGCAATTGACATTTTGCACCGTTCGTGAGATACATCATGCATCGACTATATGCAGATTTGTTTTCAGATCTTTTTTAAACTCAAACATATGAGAGCATCTCCAGCCGCGTCCCCCAAACCGTCTCCCAAAGGGATTTGGGGCGCGCCGGACAGAAAATGCGTTCCAGCCGCGTCCCCCAAAGCCCATTTTTGTCCGGCGCGCCCCGATACGGTGTCTGGCGCCCCGAGCCCGTCCCCGTCCCACAGGGGACGCACCGGGGACGCCGGACACAACGAAAGCGAGGCGAACCGACGCGGGCCCGACCCGTCGGCGGCACGGGGAAAATTCGTCTCACACTCCCGCCAAATCCCGCCGCTCCCGCCAAATCGCGCCTATACCGCCGCGCATTTCAGGCCTCCCAAAACATATCCCGCCGCCGATTCATTTCTCCTATCCCGCCGATTTGTTTCTCCCTCCCGTCCGTCCACCCGCCGTCATCCAGGCGTCGGTGAACTCCTTCCATGGGTACCATCAGGACTTAGAGACCAGAGGCGACAGCGGTGCCGACGTCGCCCAACTGGTACGACTCTTTCTTCCATAATCCGTTGCGCCTACATTGTGTTCGATGAAATGACTCTGCTTCCTTTGGTTAGTTTGATAGGGCCATGGATATGTACTCGAGGCACTCGGATGGGCATAAGCCGTTCGCGCTGATGCATTGCTATAGCAAGCTCAAAGTGAATGAGAAATGGCGGTTGACGCGCCTGTCGCTGTCCAAGGGAAGGACGCCATTGATCCGGACGCGCCGCCAGCAGCTTCGACGAGGGCGTCCTATCGGCAACAAGGCTGCCAAGGCCGCCTTGGCCGACGCTGCGTCGTCTGAGAAGACGCAGACGTCGATCACGAAATGCCTCGCCGACGTCTCCTCGACCTTTATCTCCCGCGAAAAGAAGGTCAACCAAAGGTGGGCCGAGCTGCTCAAGAGGCAAGAGGAGAAGCTGGAGCTCAAGAAACGCAGGGACGACATGTCCCTGCTGAGAACGTCGACAGAGGGAATGTCTCCCCGGACGCGAGCGGCGCACAATTTCTTCAAAGGCCAGATCCTCGACGACATCGAAGCCAAAATGGCGGCGGCGGACGCGGCGGCCCCGGCAGCGGCGAGTGCAGCAAGAGCAGGCTGACGCGTCTTCTCTGCTACACCTGCGTCGGCCTCTGCGTCGGCGACGGAGCAGACGAACCATGCACAGCAACAGGCAGATCGCGACGAGGTCATCGTGCTCGACGGGCCTGCGTCGACTCAGGATACGACGCCGTCGCCCAACCCCTTCCCCTTCTTCTAATTTGCATGCACCACCGGTCTGTAATATGATCGCGCGCCCAGTACTTTGATCGATCGCCGCTACTCCGATCGCGACGAATCGGCGGGAACGATCTTTTTGAATGCATCTATTTGAATTTCTGATTGGGGGCGGCGTTTGGGGGACGCGGCTGGGAGCGACGTCCCCCAAACGCGGCACGAACAAAACACGTCCCCCAAACGCTCGATCCGGCGCGGTTTGGGGGACGGTTTGGGGGACGCGACTGGAGACGCTCTGATTTTTGTTTTTTTAAACAAGATCACTGATATTCATGTGCACGAAATCTTCATTCTAAGTAAACCCGCTATACAAAACACCAACCAGAGAGAGGTATATCTACCAACACTCCCCAAGACGATCCGATAATATTACCCTAACATCTAGGAGAGCCATGGTCCTAGCTGGCACCCCACTAGCTCCGTCCCTGCCTACATGCACACCAAAACGTAGAGAAAACCCGTTGTACAAGACACAGAACCGGAGAGAATAAGTATGTACAGGCGATCGGTAATGCTACACCCGTTTCAAAATTTAAGCCTTTTTTAGAAAGCTAATCGTTTTCTAAAAATGCTTATATACCGAAATAGAGGTAATAGTAACGAACAATCGCGATTCTCAATGAAGACGGTGAACCTAATAAGCAGTAGTTTACATGCGGGGATGGCGTTGTATTATCTAGGTAGGTGTGGGCAAAAACGGTTTTGCGAAGGAGTCCAGCCGGAGGTCGTGCTTTGTCTCGGACCACCATTTCCACTATGACAAATCCACAACGTAGGCCAGATCCATGTGGAAGTATGACTGTAGGAGGGCTTGATGGCAACAAACTACATGTACATCAACTTGTTGGGACTCCAAACTCTAGATGGCTATAATCATATGTAGGACACCTCATATATGATTGTAAAACAATAATAGTACATAGAGAGATCAAGCTACTGCCACAAACCCAGAGGATAGACTAGTCCCTCTACATCATGAGACGATGGAGATGATGTTGGGGGACTCAAAGGAGCAACCGACCAGGGTGGCTTCGGCAGCATTCCAATCTTAGACGAAAGCAAAGTATTTGTCTCTATTGGGGTGTATTTGTCATGGTGGCCCGCTCTTTGTGGAAAAAAACTTATATATAGAGGGTTTTTTGTGAAAACACGTATGGAAGGTCAGAAGTTGACATGGGATGTTATAGCCCGCCATGCCACCTCTTGGCCCATCCAGAGTTTCTTCATTCTATAAAAAACATGCGTGTATTTTTTTGCAGGTCTTTTCGTGTTCAGGAATGTTCTCATGAGAATCCAAAGTTCGAAAAACAAGAAATCCCGCTTCGCAGAGTATAACCTAAATAAAGAGATGCCGTGAGAATTCTCATAAAACATAAAAATATTAACTGAAACTTTAATTATGATGCAAATATAAACATGCTAGAATATAACATAATAAGCTACAATGTTTTTGGATACCTTTCTGACATATCAATATCCCCATGCTTAACCTATGATCGTCCTCGGGCATAAAGATGACAAAACCAAAATAAACTTTGGAGTTCATTATCAATAGATATCAAGTAAGTATAATCACTTCTACTCAAAGTATAACAATTTGTTACAAAAAGAATAACACCATGCAATCATCATATAAAGTAATAGGTAACATGAACTTCAAAAATATAAAACACAATGAAATATTATGCGCTAAATTACATCTTAAAAATATCATGGGCAATGATGGAAACTTGTGTGCATGAGTGAAACATAAGGAGGCTTATGCAAAAAGGAATTGTTCCCGAGCATTGGTCTAAATTTTATTCAAAACATCTGCCTTTTGATTCACAAACTAGTAGATAGTATCCCCAAAGAGAAAAGTAGAGATTAACATATGCTAGAGCTTACTTGATTAAAAACATAAATAATTCATTTTTTTGGAAGTTGTAGCTCAATCCAAGGTTCATTATATGCATGGAGTTTCATTGCTCTTATCATTAGCATCTTTTATTTACACCTTATGTGTCTTTGTAAATTCCTAAATATTAGATGATGGATATGAAATAGAAATGTACTTTACGTTGACATCGAGTTTGAAGTGTCTCATACTCTTTGAACTGACTATAGTCATAACAAGAATATCATGATATCTAGATCATCTCGTTGTTAGATCAAATGAAAAAAAAATCTCATATGTCATCATGCATGCATCTGGTTAACAAGTTAATTAAATATCACCCTCAATTTTACAAATATTTCATACACCTTCTAAAACACAAACCTTTTTTATTCTTTCATTGTACCATTGTGATTTTTAATGCTATTGCAATTTTTTTTAATTTACCACCATTAGCATTTTTTTGGAGGGTTTGTGCCCTCATATTTTCCTTTCAATACTTTTATAGTTTTATTCTATCCTTAGGGTGGTTATGCCTATCAAGCTTGTGCTTCACCGTACAAATAACAAGAATCTTAAATTCTAAAAATATCATATGCAAAATTACTTGAAATAGTGGAAAATGCCATATATATAAGTAGATATGGTGGACATAAATATGAAAAATAATTTGTTTGAAAGGGATTTGAATGCATGCACTATATCAGATTTATTACGTAAAAAGCCAGCAAAATGTGAGAGTTGAGCACTAAAAGGAACAATGCAACGGTGTACATAGTACAACATATTTCCTATAGTGCAAGATAAACTTTTTTTTTGGAAACATAGCACAAAGGCAGACGCCTACGCACATACACTCACCCCTATGATCGTACACACGCACACCATACCCCTATGAGGGATTGGATCTTGAAATTAACGAAGTCACCACGGACGACTCGCTGTCGACGGGAACATAGTCTCTCACTGAATAAATATTCCGCCTTTATACACAGATGTCAAACCTGAGGTTTAAACTCTGATAGGGGTACAATCACCCTCCTAACCACCCATAATCTTAGATTGGTTCTCTAGTGCAATATAAACTATAATTCTACATTAATGAGCTAAATGGAGACATTTGCGTATGTTCTTCCCATAATGTACTATTACAATGGAGACATTTGCTCGTATGTTCCTCCCATAATGTATTACATTTTGCCGAGGAATTTTTTTGCTAGTCGCAAGCGCATTTTGGTTTTCCTCTACTGGTGTTTCACAATTTTATTTAGCGTCAAAAAAATACAATTTAAATTATTTTCGTGCTAGATTGAAACTGCATCGTGGGCGTGACTGCGCGAGGAGGCGGGGAGCCGCGTGGGAAGAGCGGCAAAGCTGAAAATCAGAAAAACTGAATCAGCTTACCCAGCGGTTCACCATCATTCTCAATCTGAACTTCCATTTCCATCCAACAAGAGTTAGGGGAAACGCAAAACAGCAGCTGCGCCGGCATGGCCGCCACCGCCAAGGACGTCCGCGCGGTCCACGTCGCTGACGAGGTGAGTAGGTGGTGGGATACCTTCAACAGCGGCGTCCCCGTCGACGAGCAGGATACTGAGGAGGAGGAGGAGCCGGTGGTGGACTCCGACTCCGATTTCGAGCAGGTGGCGCAGGAGGAGGAGCAGAATGGGGGCGTAGCGTTGAGCGGGAGTGACGGCAAGATGACGGCGGCCGCCCACGCGCGCGTCGAGGAGCAGGGCAGCGGTGGCGGCGGCGCCGCCCGTCATGGCGATGGTAATTACTTCTATTCTCGCATCGTCTCTTTCCTCGATTCTCTCCACGGATGATCTTTCTCGTTTGGCTGCACGATTCCGGAAAATCGCGTGGCCATTTTAGAATCCGTCGTAGATGGGGAATTTTGGGGTTTTTAGTCACCCAGCGGCAGACCTAGGGTTTCGTGCGGAAAGCCGCTGAATCTACGGATCCACATTCGGAATCCTAATCAATGACCAGCTAACGGGATTACGCAGGGTGTGCAGTCAACACAGTTGTAGCAAACATCATTTTCCCGGAGCAGAGCATGCGGTACTGCTGCTGCTGCTGCTGCTGCATAGTATAATTTTAAATATCTGCAGTTTCTGCACACTAGATGTAAGTTAAGAAATGGTACTAATCGGCCCTGGCTGCAGCGTAGAATTAATGCTTTCCATACGGTTCCATCTTGAGTGGACTTGATACTCTATCTGTGATATTCTGATGTGGTGCTTCAAATGGGTCGTTGTTGAAATGCAGAAGAGGAGGTTTCTCAGGATGGCAATGTTCAGACTCAACGTGGGTTTCTGCTTGGGAGGAAGAGGAAAGCAATCACGACCCGAAGCAAACCTGAGGCTACTGAAACTGAGATCCACGGTAAAAATTGTCAGGGTATAATTACCCCTTGTTGCAATTTGGGTACTTATAGAGCACAATGCCCATGTCTTCTGATGCAATTTCATCATGAGTAGAATGCATGTCTTTTCTTGTACATGAGATTGATTGCATTTCGGGCGGTGTGTAAATGAAATGTTCAAATATTGATCCACCTCATCCCCCGCCATGGCCTCCTGGCCAACACAGCACCTTGTCCCCCGCTGCTCTTACCACGAGACTAGTGCCTCTGCGCGGATTAATCTTTGACGGCGGCCGAGACGGGAAGATGGATGGCCTTGATTCGGAGATCGGTATGGGCGACAGGCTTGATTTGAGGTGTGTTCGAGCTCGATTTGGGACGCAGCGAGGTCCAGCGGTAGGTAGCAAGGTACCTGAAAGTTTCGTGGCACCAATTTTTCTTGGGATACACAAGCCTGCATATTTTGCCCCTGTCCTCTTATGTTTACAGGACAAGTGGGTGTTTTTATAGGACCATGTAGGAAATTTACAGGATCGGGGGTTTTTTTATTGGATCTGCTAGAGTGGGGGGTTTCGCCCCTGTCTTCTAAAATACTCCCTCGGTCCCTCCATTCACTATTATAAGATGTTTCTATGTGGACTATATACGGTCTGAAATGATGAAACATGCCTAGATACATGCATTTTTTTGGAAAATCTAAAACATCTTGTAATAGTGAACGGAGGGTGTAGCAGTTTTTGCAGAGGATGGGATGTTTTAAGTTATTTACTCTTAGTACTCGCATATTTCAATTTGACCATGCCATTTCTCAGTGATATTTTTTTATGGATGCAGGGGAGTCTCTGAGAGCTGAAAATGAAATTTTGAGGCTGCAGATTGTGCAAAAGACGAAGGAGCTCGAGGTTGAAAAGATTCGGAGACTTGAACTTGAGTTGCTTCTGAAGAACAAGGAGAACAAGTCCCTGAAGAAGCAGAACAAAGCGTTGAGAGCTGAAAATGAGCACTACAAGACGACTGTAAGTAAATGAATTTTAACAATGGCCAGTAATGAATTCTGTCATGTCTTTATCTTTCTACAGAAATAGTAACATTTAGTTTCAAATGGGTGCTATAGTGTGTACATTAAGTAAACAACCTCTGTAATTCTTCTGTTCAGCATGTCCAATTTTTTATATAGTAACCATTTTTTACCACGCAATAAATTTATAGAAGCTGCAAGTATTGGTCCTGGTTGTATTTTCTACTGCTGCCAGCAAATCTTCCAATTACAAGTTGCCTCTTATAAAAAATAATTTTGCACTCACAAGAGGTTGTATTTATTTGTTACTTACTAGATCCTTGTGTTTACCAGGCAAAGCCACCAAGAAATCCAAGGCTGTGCAGGTTCTGTAACAAGTATGTAGTCGGCCATGACTACCGCAACTGCCCCGAGAGGTGCGCTTCCGCTTCTTATGAAGAAGATGAAGCTGATGATTCCAACTAGCACTCCTGAAGTTATGCTGTGTTAATACCTAGCCGATAGGACTTAATTAGATAGAATCTACTGCTGTCTCGGAGTCAAGAAATTAACGTTCCGTTTGTTGCTTCTTTGCGGCCACACGATCTCTAATGCAGTTAGTTACCTAGTAATGTATTTGCTGCAGAACATGAAAAATGACGGCAGTGCACTTGATCTGTTCAGTCATCTATGATATTTATGTGAACTTCCAAGGTTTTATCTGATTAGTGCTGAGTTTCTGGGGCAACTACTGACTAGCATGGAATGGTTATAATAGGAGGATCACGTGAAATTCTTCTCAACAAGATTGCATTAATTGAGCTCATTGTGATTAACTTCCTGTGTGCTAATGCTAATGAGTTAGAAATGATACGAGGGGGTAAAACTTTCTGGGTAATCTGTAGTATTTCGATTCGTTCTGTCTATTCGTTCTTCCTACGGATTGCATTTCTATACCTCAATCTCAAAGGAATTTCAACCTCTTTTTTACACTCTTTCGCGTAGGATCGAGGCACTTTTTATATGTTCCTTCCAAATGGCCATATTCCTTCAGTTTTTCTCTATTTTGCAATCCTCTATTTTGTACTTTGCAATTATATCAAATTCTTGTTTTTTTTTGCTATTCTTGTGTTTTGCAATACTGTGATCCAAAGAAGCCCATGCATTGGACATTGGACTAGGGGTCCTTCCACGTTAGCTTTTTATTTATCTCTGTTTCGTGAACCTTGTCGTTTTTTGTTGTTGAGTTTCTGTTTGGAATCTCGTTCTAAGTTACATATGGGTATGTAGTATCCACCATCCAGTATGTAGAGGCAGAAAACTAAACTCTTATGTTGTTGTATCCACTTGATGCGCGATGAAGAAATAATAAGAGAAAATATGTTATGTGAAAATGGAGGTCATATATGATTGTAACACAGGGTGCAATAGTTGTTGAGCGGATGCACGAGCATCTCGGCCCCCGAACCCAGCCTAACCAGAGAGTAACATGAAGTTACGTAAGGCTTTGAGCTCTCTCCCCAACAGACTAGCTTGTTAGAGCATCTCTAGCAGAGCCCGTAAAAACGTGAACTGAAAAAGTGGAGTTCAGTTCACTGAACTTGTGTATTTGGATCATAAAATAAATGGCGCAGAACAGAACCCGTAAATCAAATATGTAAAACAGAATATTCCAAAAGTAGTCATCTTCTTCACGAGAACTATCTGCTCCGCTGCCTAGATCTCTTGCGGCCGCCGCCGAAGTAGCAAAGCACTAGCAGCTAGTACAGGCATAAAGCAGCAAAGCACAAGCAGGTGGTCCGTGCCCACACGCGCAATCAAAATCACATAAGCATCTGCTATAAGCAGCTCGTACATGCGCACAGGCACCCGCAGGAGCTAGCTCGTCCATGCGCACAGCCACGCGCATCTGCTAGCTGCCTCCAGCCGCCGTTTCAGCGCGCCGTCGCAGCGAATCGCCCGGTTGCTCGGCCTCGCGCGACCTGCACGCTTGCAATTTCGGTCGCTCCGTCGACCTCCTCGACAAGAACATCACCTAGGTAGCAAGATTCGCCGGAAATTGACATAGATGTGGTTGAAATTAGAGCGGGTTTATAGGATGTTTGACCGGCGATGCATAATTTTAGCAAAGCAGCCGGAAATCGGCGGTTGGAGGCGGTGGTACGGACGGCGGCGCTGGAGAAATCCGTTCAGTTTTGGGCCTGGTCACTCTGTATTAATAGAGGTCGAGTGTGAAATTTTTCGAGCCCCTGAAAAAGTTTTTCAGGCTGAACAGCGCCACTTTCAACCCGAACCCGTAAATCGGCCGGAAAATACGGTTCCAGCGTGATTTACGGGCTCTGTTAGAGTTGCTCTTAGGTGGGTGTGGGGAGGCTCCTGTATACCTGATACGTCTCAAACGTATCCATAATTTATTATGTTCCATGCTAGTTTTATGACAATACTCACATGTTTTATACACACATTACATTATTTATATGCATTTTCCGGCACTAACCTATTAACGAGATGCCGAAGCGCTAGTGCCTATTTTCTGCTGTTTTTGGTTTCAGAAATCCTACAAAGGAAATATTCTCGGAATTGGACGAAATCAACGCCCAGGGTCTTATTTTTCCACGGAGCTTCCAGAAGACCGAAGAGCATACGAGGTGGGGCGACGAGGCACCCAGACCACAGGGCCGCGTGGCCAGGGTGGGGCCCGCGCCACCCTATGGCGTGGGGCCCTCGTGCCTCCACCGACCCTGCCCTTCCGCCTACTTAAACTCTCCGTCGCGAAAACCCTATTACCGAGAGCCACGATACGGAAAAAGTTCCAGAGACGCCGCCGCCAATCCCATCTCGGGGGATTCATGAGATCGCCTCCAGCACTCTGCCGGAGAGGGGAATCATCACCGCAGGGCTCTACATCATCATGCCCGCCTCCGGATTGATGTGTGAGTAGTTCATCCTTGGACTATGGGTCCATAGCAGTAGCTAGATGGTTGTCTTCTCCTCATTGTGCTATCATGTTAGATCTTGTGAGCTGCCTATCATGATCAAGATCATCTATTTGTAATGCTACATGTTGTTATTGTTGGGATCCGATGAATATTGAATACTATGTGAAGTTGATTATCAATCTATCATATATGTGTTGTTTATGTTCTTGCATGCTCTCCGTTGCTAGTAGAGGCTCTGGCCAAGTTGATACTTGTGACTCCAAGAGGGAGTATTTATGCTCGATAGTGGGTTCATGCCTCCATTGAATCTGGGACAGATGACGTAAAGTTCTAAGGTTGTGGATGTGCTTGTTGCCACTAGGGATAAAACATCAATGCTTTGTCTAAGGATATTTGTGTTGATTACATTACGCACCATACTTAATGCAATTGTCTGTTGTTTGCAACTTAATCCTGGAAGGGGTGCGGATGCTAACCCGAAGGTGGACTTTTTAGGCATAGATGCATGCTGGATAGCGGTCTATGTACTTTGTCGTAATACCCTGATTAAATCTCATAGTAATCATCATGATATGTATGTGCATCTCTATTTGTCAATTGCCCAACTGTAATTTGTTCACCCAACATGCTATTTATCTTATGGGAGAGACACCACTAGTGAACTGTGGACCCCGGTCCATGATTTTACATCTGAATACAATCAACTTCAATCTCTGTTCTCTGTTGTTTTCTACAAGCAAACATCATTCTCCACACCATACATTTAATCCTTTATTTACAACAAGCCGGTGAGATTGACAACCTCACTGTTAAGTTGGGGCAAAGTATTTTGATTGTGTTGTGCAGGTTCCACGTTGGCGCCGGAATCCCTGGTGTTGCGCCGCACTACACTCCGTCACCAACGACCTTCACGTGACCCTTGACTCCTACTGGTTCGATAAACCTTGGTTTCTTACTGAGGGAAAACTTGCTGTTGTACGCATCACACCTTCCTCTTGGGGTTCCCAACGGACGTGTGCTTCACGCGTTATCAAGCTCTTTTTCTGGCGCTGTTGCCGGGGAGATCAAGACACGCTGCAAGGGGAGTCTCTCACTTCCAATCTCTTTACTTTGTTATTGTCTTGCTTTACTTTACTTTATTTTCTGTTTTTTTTGTGTCTTTATATCAAAAACACAAAAAATTAGTTACTTGCATTACTTTATTTACTGTCTTGTTTGCGTTCTCTATATCAAAAACACAAAAAAATTAGTTAGTTGCATTTACTATATTTAGTTTGCTTTATTTACTACTACTAAAAATGAGTAATCCTGAAGTTGAAGTTCGTTCGTTTAAGCAACAAGGGGAAGAAAGTTTTAAAGATGCTTGGTATAGAATTAGTGATGCTCATCATAGGTGCACTAAGAAACACTCCACTATTATCCTGCTTAGGAACTTTTATGTTGGTATCTCTAGCTGGAATAGGTATGTTCTTGATACTCTTGTGGGAGGTAATTTCCTATGCACTCCTGCTTTAGAAGCTAGTTGCATTATTAAGAGTCTAGTTGGAATACCACCTGTTAATGAAGTTAAAATTGAAATCTCTCTTGAAGATGTCATGAAAAAGTTGGAGACCATAGAGCAAAATCTTCCAAGTATTAAGACTAAATTGGGAATATTACTTAATAACACTAATAAACTTGATAAATTTCTAGGTGGAATTAATGAGAGAATCGCTATCTTAGAAACTTGTGCTACTCATGATAATCAAACACATAGGATTAGTGAACTTGAAGAAGCTATGGGAACCTTGGGTTCAACTTTTTCTTCTCTTAAGTTTAAGGAGAAAGCTTATGTGGGTAAGGAGCAAAAGTTCATGTATGTCTCTAAGGTGCCTAAGCCAAAAAACTATTATAGGCCTAAAATTGACAAAGCCCTTAGTACCACTATGGATGATGGAGCATCTAATATACCTATTATGACAAATTGTGAAAATTATGATGTTGATACTTCATCTCTTGATAATACTTGATTCACACTTTCTGCGCCTAGCTGAAAGGCGTTAAAGAAAAACGCTTATGGGAGACAACCCATTATTTTACTTCTGCACTTTTGTTTTACATTTGAGTCTTGGAAGTTGTTACTACTGTAGCAACCTCTCCTTATCTTTATTTTATTGCATTATTGTGCCAAGTAAAGTCTTTGATAGTAGGGTTGATACTAGATTTGGATTACTGCGCAGAAACAGATTTTTTACTGTCACGAAATTGAGCAGCCCCGTCTGTAGGTAACTCAGAAAAATCTGCCAATTTACGTGCGTGATACTCAGATATGTACGCAACTTTCATTCAATTTGAGATTTTTCATCTGAGCAAGTTAAGTGCCCCAGAAAAATTCGTCTTTACGAACTGTTCTGTTTTGACAGATTCTGCCTTTTATTTCGCATTGTCTGTTTTGCTATGTTTGATGGATTTCTTTATTCCATTAACTTTCAGTAGCTTTGTGCAATGTCCAGAAATGTTAAGAATGATTATGTCACCTCTGAATATGTGAATTTTGATTATGCACTAACCCTCTAATGAGTTTGTTTTGAGTTTGGTGTGGAGGAAGTTTTCAAGGATCAAGAGAGGAGGATGATACAATATGATCAAGAAGAGTGAAAAGTCTAAGCTTGGGGATGCCCCCGTGGTTCATCCCTGCATATTTCAAGAAGACTCAAGCATCTAAGCTTGGGGATGCCCAAGGCATCCCCTTCTTCATCGACAACTTATCAGGTCACCTCTAGTGAAACTATATTTTTATTCAGTCTCATCATATGTGCTTTACTTGGAGCGTCTGTTTGTTTTTATTTTTGTTTTTGTTTGAATAAAATCGGATCCTAGCATTCTTTGTGTGGGAGAAAGACACGCTCCGCTGTTTCATATGAACACTGGTGTTCTTAGCATTACTTTTAATGTTCATGGCGAAGGTTGAAACTGCTTCGTTCATTGTTATTTGGTTGGAAACAGAAAATGCTTCATGTGGTAATTGGTATATTGTCTTGAATAATTTGATACTTGGCAATTATTGTGCTCAAATAGATCATGTTTAAGCTCTTGCATCATGTACTTTGCACTTACTAATGAAGAACTACCATAGAGCTTGTTGAAGTTTGGTTTGCATGATTGGTCTCTCTAGAGTCTAGATATTTTCTGGTGAAGTGTTTGAACAACAAGGAAGACAGTGTAGAGTCTTATAATGCTTGCAATATGTTCTTATGTAAGTTTTGCTTTACCGGTTCATACTTGTGTTTGCTTCAAACAACCTTGCTAGCCAAAGCCTTGTACTGAGAGGGAATACTTCTCGTGCATCCAAAACCTTGAGCCAAAAACTATGCCATTTGTGTCCACCATACCTACCTACTATGTGGTATTTCTCTGCCATTCCAAAGTAAATTACTTGAGTGCTACCTTTAAAATTTCATTCCTTGTCTTTGCAATATATAGCTCATGGGAAAATAGCCTTAAAAACTATTGTGGTATTGCATATGTTGCTATGTATCTTATTTCTTATAAGTTGCTTGTTGAGCGGTAACCATGTTTTTGGGGACGTCATCAACTTTTACACCTTTGTTGAATATCATGTGAGTTGCTATGCATGTTCGTCTTGTCTGAAGTAAGGGCGATTTATCATGATCAAATGGTTTGAGTATGCATATTGTTAGAGAAGAACATTGGGCCGCTAATTAAAGTCATGAATCATGGTGGAAGTTTCAGTTTGGACACTAATCCTCAACCTCTTATGAGAATATTATCTGTTGTTGAATGCTTATGTATTAAAGAGGGGTCCATTATCTGTTTTCTATGTTGTCCCGGTATGGATGTCTAAGTTGAGAATAATCAAAAGCGAGAAATCCAATGCGAACTTTCTCCTTAGACCTTTGTACAGGCGGCATAGAGGTACCCCTTTGTGACACTTGGTTGAAACATATGTTATGCAATGATAATCCATGTAAATCCAAGCTAATTAGGACAAGGTGCGAGCACTATTGGTATTCTATGCATGAGGCTTGCAACTTATAGGATGTCTTATACATAACACATATGAATTATTACTACCGTTGACAAAATTGTTTCTATGTTTTCAAAATAAAAGCTCTAGCACAAAAATAGTAATCCATGCTTCCCTCTGCGAAGGGCCTTTCTTTTACTTTATGTTGAGTCAGTTTACCTACTTCTTTCTATCTTAGAAGCAAACACTTGTGTCAACTGTGTGCATTGATTCCTACATACTTGCTTATTTGCATTCATCATATTACTTTGTGTTGACAATTATCCATGAGATATACATGTTGAAGTTGAAAGCAACCGCTGAAACTTATATCTTCCTTTGTGTTGCTTCAAAACTTTCTACTATGAATTTATTGCTTTATGAGTTAACTCCTATGCAAGTCTTATTGATGCTTGTCTTGAAAGTACTATTCATTAAAATTCTTTGCTATATGATCAGTTGTTTAGTCATTGTCTTTACCATTGCTTCGAATCACTTCATTCATCTCATATGCTTTACAATAGTATTGATCAAGATTATGATAGCATGTCACTTCAGAAATTATCCTTGTTATCGTTTACCTACTCGAGAGCGAGTAGGAACTAAGCTTAGGGATGCTTGATACGTCTCAAACGTATCTATAATTTCTTATGTTCCATGCTAGTTTTATGACAATACTCACATGTTTTATACACACTTTACATCATTTATATGCATTTTCCAGAGACTAACCTATTAACGAGATGCCGAAGCGCCGATGCTCGTTTTCTCGCTGTTTTTGGTTTCGTAAATCCTACAAAGGAAATATTCTCGGAATTGGACGAAATCAACGCCCAGGGTCTTATTTTTCCACGGAGCTTCCAGAAGACCGAAGAGCATACGAGGTGGGGCGACGAGGCGCCCAGACCACAGGGCTGCGCGGCTAGGGTGGGGCCCGCGCCGCCCTATGGTGTGGGGCCCTCGTGCCTCCAACGACCCTGCCCTTCCGCCTACTTAGACTCTCCGTCGCGAAAACCCTATTACCGAGAGCCACAATACGGAAAAAGTTCCAGAGACGCCGCTGATGGCGTGTAACTCACACGTTCGTTGGGAACCCCAAGAGGAAGGTATGATGCGCACAGCAGCAAGTTTTCCCTCAGAAAGAAACCAAGGTTTATCGCACCAGGAGGATCCAAGAAGCACGTTGAAGGTTGATGGCGGCGGGATGTAGTGCGGCGCAACACCAGAGATTCCGGCGCCAACGTGGAACCTGCACAACACAACCAAAGTACTTTGCCCCAACGAAACAGCGAGGTTATCAATCTCACCGGCTTGCTGTAACAAAGGATTAGATGTATAGTGTGGATGATGATTGTTTGCAGAAAACAGTAGAACAAGTATTGCAGTAGATTGTATTCGATGTAAAAGAATGGACCGGGGTCCACAGTTCACTAGAGGTGTCTCTCCCATAAGATAAATAGCATGTTGGGTGAACAAATTACAGTCGGGCAATTGACAAATAAATAGAGCATGACAATTCACATACATGATATGATGAATATTGTGAGATTTAATTGGGCATTACGACAAAGTACATAGACCGCTATCCAGCATGCATCTATGCCTAAAAAGTCCACCTTCAGGTTATCATCCGAACCCCTTCCAGTATTAAGTTGCAAAACAACGGACAATTGCATTAAGTATGGTGCGTAATGTAATCAATAACTACATCCTCGGACATAGCATCAATGTTTTATCCCTAGTGGCAACAGCACATCCACAACCTTAGAACTTTCATCGTCATCGTCCCAGATTTAATGGAGGCATGAACCCACTATCGAGCATAAATACTCCCTCTTGGAGTTAAGACCAAAAACTTGGCCAGAGCCTCTACTAATAACGGAGAGCATGCAAGATCATAAACAGCACATAGGTAATAGATTGATAATCAACATAACATAGTATTCCATATCCATCGGATCCCGACAAACACAACATATAGAATTACAGATAGATGATCTTGATCATGTTAGGCAGCTCACAAGATCCGACAATGAAGCACATGAGGAGAAGACAACCATCTAGCTACTGCTATGGACCCATAGTCCAGGGGTGAACTACTCACTCATCACTCCGGAGGCAACCATGGCGGTGAAGAGTCCTCCGGGAGATGATTCCCCTCTCCGGCAGGGTGCCGGAGGTGATCTCCGAGAATCCCCCGAGATGGGATTGGCGGCGGCGGCATCTCGATAAGGTTTTCCGTATCGTGGCTCTCGGTGCGGGGGTTTCGCGACGAAGGCTTTAAGTAGGCGGAAGGGCAACGCGGGGGGCCACACGAGGGCCCCACACGCCAGGGCCGCGCGGCCAAGGGCCAGGCCGCGCCGCCCTGTTGTGGTGGCGCCTCGTGGCCCCACTTCCTTTCCCCTCGGTCTTACGGAAGCTTCGTGCAAAAATAGGACCCCAGGCGTTGATTTCGTCCAATTCCGAGAATATTTCCTTTGTAAGATTTACTGAAACCAAAAACAGCGAGAAAACAACAAGCGGCTCTTCGGCATCTCGTTAATAGGTTAGTGCCGGAAAATGCATAAATACGACATATAATGTGTATAAAACATGTAGATATCATCAATAATGTGGCATGGAACATAAGAAATTATCGATACGTCGGAGACGTATCAGCATCCCCAAGCTTAGTTCCTGCTCGTCCCGAGCAGGTAAACGATAACAAAGATAATTTCTGGAGTGACATGCCATCATAACCTTGATCATACTATTGTAAACATATGTAATGAATGCAGCGATCAAAACAATGGTAATGACATGAGTAAACAAATGAATCATAAAGCAAAGACTTTTCATGAATAGTACTTCAAGACAAGCATCAATAAGTCTTGCATAAGAGTTAACTCATAAAACAATAAATCAAAGTAAAGGTATTGAAGCAACACAAAGGAAGATTAAGTTTCAGCGGTTGCTTTCAACTTATAACATGTATATCTCATGGATAATTGTCAACATAGAGTAATATAACAAGTGCAATATGCAAGTATGTAGGAATCAATGCACAGTTCACACAAGTGTTTGCTTCTTGAGGTGGAGAGAAATAGGTGAACTGACTCAACATAAAAGTAAAGGAAAGGTCCTTCGCAGAGGAAAGCATCGATTGCTATATTTGTGCTAGAGCTTTAATTTTGAAAACAAGAAGCAATTTTGTCAACGGTAGTAATAAAGCATATGTATCATGTAAATTATATCTTACAAGTTGCAAGCCTCATGCATAGTATACTAATAGTGCCCGCACCTTGTCCTAATTAGCTTGGACTATCGGGATCATCGCAATACACATGTTTTAACCAAGTGTCACAAAGGGGTACCTCCATGCCGCCTGTACAAAGGTCTAAGGAGAAAGCTCGCATTTTGGATTTCTCGCTTTTGATTATTCTCAACTTAGACATCCATACCGGGACAACATGGACAACGAGATAATGGACTCCTCTTTAATGCATAAGCATGTAGCAACAATTAGTGTTCTCATATGAGATTGAGGATATATGTCCAAAGCTGAAACTTCCACCATGATTCATGGCTTTAGTTAGCGGCCCAATGTTCTTCTCTAACAATATGCATGCTCTAACCATTAAAGTGGTAGATCTCCCTTACTTCATACAAGACGGACATGCATAGCAACTCACATGATATTCAACAAAGAGTAGTTGATGGCGTCCCCAGAAGCATGGTTATCGCACAACAAGCAACTTAATAAGAGATAAAGTGCATAAGTACATATTCAATACCACAATAGTTTTTAAGCTATTTGTCCCATGAGCTATATATTGTAAAGGTAAAGAATGGAAATTTTAAAGGTAGCACTCAAGCAATTTACTTTGGAATGGCGGAGAAATACCATGCAGTAGGTAGGTATGGTGGACACAAATGGCATAGTGGTTGGCTCAAGGATTTTGGATGCATGAGAAGTATTCCCTCTCGATACAAGGTTTAGGCTAGCAAGGTTATTTGAAACAAACACAAGGATGAACCGGTGCAGCAAAACTCACATAAAAGACATATTGTAAACATTATAAGACTCTACACCGTCTTCCTTGTTGTTCAAAACTCAATACTAGAAATTATCTAGACCTTAGAGAGACCAAATATGCAAACCAAATTTAGCAAGCTCTAGGTGTTTCTTCATTAATAGGTGCAAAGTATATGATGCAAGAGCTTAAACATGAGCACAACAATTTCCAAGTATCAAATTATTCAAGACATTGTAGAATTACTACATGTAGCATTTCCCGATTCCAACCATATAACAATTTAACGAAGAAGATTCAACCTTCGCCATGAATACTATGAGTAAAGCCTAAGGACATATTTGTCCATATGCAACAGCGGAGCGTGTCTCTCTCCCACACAATGAATGCTAGGATCCATTTTATTCAAACAAAAACAAAAACAAAAACAAACCGACGCTCCAAGCAAAGCACATAAGATGTGATGGAATAAAAATATAGTTTCAGGGGAGGAACCTGATAGTGTTGTCGATGAAGAAGGGGATGCCTTGGGCATCCCCAAGCTTAGACGCTTGAGTCTTTTTAAAATATGCAGGGGTGAACCACCGGGGCATCCCCAAGCTTAGAGCTTTCACTCTCCTTGATCATATTTTATCATTTCCCTCTCTTGATCCTTGAAAACTTCCTCCACACCAAACTCGAAACAACTCATTAGAGGGTTAGTGCACAATAAAAATTAACATGTTCAGAGGTGACACAATCATTCTTAACACTTCTGGACATTGCATAAATCTACTGGACATTAATGGATCAAAGAAATTCATCCAACATAGCAAAAGAGGCAATGCGAAATAAAAGGCAGAATCTGTCAAAACAGAACAGTCCGTAAAGATGGATTTTATTGAGGCACCAGACTTGCTCAAATGAAAATGCCCAAATTGAATGAAAGTTGAGTACATATCTGAGGATCACGCACGTAAATTGGCATATTTTTCTGAGCTACCTACAGAGAGGCAGGTCGAAATTCGTGACAGCAAAGAAATCTGTTACTGCGCAGCAATCCAAATCTAGTATGAACCTTACTATCAAAGAATTTAATTGGCACAACAATGCAAAAAACTAAGATAAGGATAGGTTTCTACAGTAGTAAACAACTTCCAAGACTCAAATATAAAATAAAATTACTGTAGTAAAAACATGGGTTGTCTCCCATAAGCTCTTTTCTTTAACGCCTTTCAGCTAGGCGCAGAAAGTGTATATCAAGTGTTATCAAGAGATGATGCATCGACAGCGGGGTTTGGAGTTTCCTCAACTATGCATTGTATCTTATCTATGTAAGTTTCAGAGGCTCCCTTTTCATTACCCTTAGGCTTGCTACTCTCATCAAACAAATCTTCAGGAACAATCCAATCAAAATTCTTTTCTAGTGCCTCGCACATTCCCAAGAGCTTGCAAGGTATCGATGTTTTAATATCCCCCTCATAATTAACTTTATTAGTGTACTTTTGTCTATCTTTTTCCATCTTTTCAAGGGTGCTAGCAAAGTTTGTATAAGAGTCGAGCATATTATATTTAGTAAAGACCTTTCTAGCTTCTCTTGCTACATCACCAAATTCTTTAAGAAGGGTTTCTAGGATAAAATCTTTCTTTTCTCCTTCTTCCATATCACTTAGTGTAAGGAACATATGCTGCATTACGGGGTTGAGGTTAACAAATCTAGCTTCTAACATGTGTACTAAAGAAGCAGCAGCAATTTTATAAGTAGGAGCAAGTTCTACCAGGTGTCTATCTTCAAAATCTTCAACTGTACTAATATGAGTGAAAAAATCTTCTATATTATCTCTTCCAATTATAGACCCTTGTCCCACAGGTATATCTTTTACAGTAAAATTAAAAGGAAACATGTTGAAATAAGTAAAGTAAATGCAAGTAACTAATTTTTTTGTGTTTTTGATATAGAGTGCAAGACAGTAAATAAAGTAAAACTAGCAACTAATTTTTTTGTGTTTTGATATAATGCAGCAAACAAAGTAGTAAATAAAATAAAGCAAGACAAAAACAAAGTAAAGAGATTGGATTGTGGAGACTCCCCTTGCAGCGTGTCTTGATCTCCCCGGCAACGGCGCCAGAAAAAGAGTTGCTGGCGTGTAGTTGACGTGGGAGTTAGAAATCTTTGTGGTGTAGCTTTTCTTCATTCACCGGCAACGGCGCCAGAAAAAGAGCTTGATGGCGTGTAACTCACACGTTCGTTGGGAACCCCAAGAGGAAGGTATGATGCGCACAGCAGCAAGTTTTCCCTCAGAAAGAAACCAAGGTTTATCGAACCGGGAGGAGCCAAGAAGCACGTTGAAGGTTGATGGCGGCGGGGTGTAGTGCGGCGCAACACCGGAGATTCCGGCGCCAACGTGGAACCCTGCACAACACAACCAAAGTACTTTGCCCCAACGAAACGAGCGAGGTTGTCAATCTCACCGGCTTGCTGTAACAAAGGATTAGATGTGTAGTGTGGATGATGATTGTTTGCAGAAAACGAGTAGAACAAGTATTGCGATAGATTGTATTCGATGTAAAAGAATGGACCGGGGTCCACGAGTTCACTAGAGGTGTCTCTCCCATAAGATAAATAGCATGTTGGGTGAACAAATTACGGTCGGGCAATTGACAAATAAAGAGAGCATGACAATGCACATACATGATATGATGAATATTGTGAGATTTAATTGGGCATTACGACAAAGTACATAGACCGCTATCCAGCATGCATCTATGCCTAAAAAGTCCACCTTCGAGGTTATCATCCGAACCCCTTCCGGTATTAAGTTGCAAAACAATAGACAATTGCATTAAGTATGGTGCGTAATGTAATCAATAACTACATCCTCGGACATAGCATCAATGTTTTATCCCTAGTGGCAACGACACATCCACAACCTTAGAACTTTACGTCACATCGTCCAGATTTAATGGAGGCATGAACCCACTATCGAGCATAAATACTCCCTCTTGGAGTTAAGAGAAAAAACTTGGCCAGAGCCTCTACTAATAACGGAGAGCATGCAAGATCATAAACAACACATAGGTAATAGATTGATAATCAACATAACATAGTATTCTCTATCCATCGGATCCCGAGCAAACACAACATATAGAATTACGGATAGATGATCTTGATCATGTTAGGCAGCTCACAAGATCCGACAATGAAGCACATGAGGAGAAGACAACCATCTAGCTACTGCTATGGACCCATAGTCCGGGGATGAACTACTCACTCATCACTCCGGGAGGCGACCATGGCGGTGAAGAGTCCTCCGGGAGATGATTCCCCTCTCCGGCGGGGTGCGGAGGTGATCTCCAGAATCCCCCGAGATGGGATTGGCGGCGGCGGCGTCTCGGTGAGGTTTTCCGTATCGTGGCTCTCGGTGCTGGGGGTTTCGCGACGAAGGCTTTAAGTAGGCGGAAGGGCAACGCGGGGGCCACACGAGGGCCCCACACGCCGAGGCCGCGCGGCCAAGGACCGGGCCGCGCCGCCCTGTTGTGGCGGCGCCTCGTGGCCCCACTTCCTTTCCCCTCGGTCTTACGGAAGCTTCGTGCAAAAATAGGACCACGGGCGTTGATTTCGTCCAATTCCGAGAATATTTCCTTTGTAGGATTTCTGAAATCAAAAATAGCGAGAAAACGACAAGCGGCTCTTCGGCATCTCGTTAATAGGTTAGTGCCGGAAAATGCATAAATACTACATATAATGTGTATAAAACATGTAGATATCATCAATAATGTGGCATGGAACATAAGAAATTATCGATACATCGGAGACGTATCAGCCGCCGCCGCCAATCCCATCTCGGGGGATTCAGGAGATCGCCTCCGGCACCCTGCCGGAGAGGGGAATCATCACCGAAGGGCTCTACATCATCATGCCCGCCTCCGGATTGATGTGTGAGTAGTTCATCCTTGGACTATGGGTCCATAGCAGTAGCTAGATGGTTGTCTTCTCCTCATTGTGCTATCATGTTAGATCTTGTGAGCTGCCTATCATGATCAAGATCATCTATTTGTAATGCTACATGTTGTTATTGTTGGGATCCGATGAATATTGAATACTATGTCAAGTTGATTATCGATCTATCATATATGCATTGTTTATGTTCTTGCATGCTCTCCGTTGCTAGTAGAGGCTCTGGCCAAGTTGATACTTGTGATCCAAGAGGGAGTATTTATGCTCGATAGTGGGTTCATGCCTCCATTGAATCTAGGACGATGTGACGAAAGTTCTAAGGTTGTGGATGTCTTGTTGCCACTAGGGATAAAACATCAATGCTTTGTCTAAGGATATTTGTGTTGATTACATTACGCACCATACTTAATGCAATTGTCTGTTGTTTGCAACTTAATACTGGAAGGGGTGCGGATGCTAACCCGAAGGTGGACTTTTTAGGCATAGATGCATGCTAGATAGCGGTCCATGTACTTTTTCGTAATGCCCTGATTAAATCTCATAGTAATCATCATGATATGTATGTGCATCTCTATTTGTCAATTGCCCAACTGTAATTTGTTCACCCAACATGCTATTTATCTTATGGGAGAGACACCACTAGTGAACTATGGACTCCGGTCCATGCTTTTACATCTGAATACAATCAACTGCAATCTCTGTTCTCTGTTGTTTTCTACAAGCAAACATCATTCTCCACACCATACATTTAATCCTTTGTTTACAGCAAACCGGTGAGATTGACAACCTCACTGTTAAGTTGGGGCAAAGTATTTTGATTGTGTTGTGCGGGTTCCACGTTGGCGCGGAATCCACGGTGTTGCGCCGCACTACACTCCATCACCAACGACCTTCACGTGGCCCTTGACTCCTACTGGTTCGATAAACCTTGGTTTCTTACTGAGGGAAAACTTGCTGCTGTACGCATCACACCTTCCTCTTGGGGTTCCCAACGGACGTGTGCTTCACGCTTTATCAATACCCACCAGGGCGGTGCCATACGTGCACCGCACAACCCCGCATGCCTGAGGTGGCTTGCTGGGTCACGGCCCAAGAGCATTAGGTAAATGATTATCTTTTTTTTCGTTACTTTTTTCTTTTCTTTTTTTTACAGTATGAACATTTTTTTAATCGAAAAAAATTTAAAAATCTGAATACTTTCCAATTTGATATTTTTTTTAGAATCAATTTTAAAAAATTTGAACAATCTTTTTAAAAATGATATTATGAACATTTTTAAACTTTAAAATAATTCAAAAATGTGAACATCTTTAAATTTGAACAATTTTCGCATTTGAACATTTTTTGTTTGAACAATTTTCGAATTTACACAATTTTCAAATTTGAACAACTTTGAAATTTTAACATTTTCAAATTTATTTTTTGAAAAAAATTAAGTGTTTTTAAAATTTGAACAATTTTAAAGGTTGAAGTTTTTTCGCATTTGAAAAAAGAAACAAAAACCAGAAAAAGAAACAATAAAAAGAAAGAATAAACATAACACCAAAATAAAAAGAAACAACGCAAATGGGTCGGGCCTATACCCAGTGGCGAATCCAGCCCATTTTGTTAGGGTGGGGCAGGTCTAATTCAGATTGGGCTTTTCTCATTTTTCCTAATTTTCCTGTAGATAATATATGGGCTGGGCCAAATGGCCCCACCCTTCCACCGTGCTGCCTATACCCAACCACGGTGTGCGGTGCTTGGTAAGCACCGACCTGGTCGGTGTACAGGATGACGTTTCAAGCCTACTACCATAACGAATCACCATGAGTACACCTGAGATCTGTATCCGGACACCTATACTTACGATACCAATTGTAACAGTTGTTAGGCCTGTAGCACAAGCGTCTCAGCCCAACCAAAGACCAACATAGACTTACATTAGGCTTTGGGCCCTCTACCCCAAAAGACTGATCTCTTAATGGGATACCTTCAGTTTGATAAGTCGCTTCCGACCTCCTTCCACAACCTATGTGGGACTACACCCAACACCGGGATACCCTCAGTTCGATAAGTCGCTTCTGATCTCCTCCCACAACCTATGTGAGACTACACCCAACACCGGGGAACCCTAGCGGCCGCCTCCTTTGTCGCTTCTCGCGAAAATGTTGTTAAGCATGCGCAAGAGCCTGTTTTCTTTTTTTTTTTTTTGAACAAGGCAAGAGCCTGTTGATAAGTGTCGAAACTACCAGACTGAAGTTGAAGTGGTCTAGTAGGTGTGTTCCTCCATTATTTTCGCACGGCGAAGTGGTCTAAATTCTAGATCACCGTCGCGCCCTCAGCAAGGCTGCTACGAGCCAAAGTGTTCGTCACGAAGACATGAACTACAGCTGTCTCTGTGAAAGCATTACGTGCGGTCGCAGGCTGCAGCTAAAGAGAATTGACGAATTGAACGCTTCGTACGATGACGCCTACGCCGCATGAGACGGGGAGAGCTATCTGAGCAGACGCGTTTACGTTGTTCCCCACTGAGCGACCCGACGCCGACGGTCCGTCCATTGGTCGCATACGATAAGTTACGAGAATTGTCAGAGCTAGTAGGCCGAAAGCTATGCAGCAGCTAGCCCAGTTATCGATCGAGTCTTCCCTTGTGAGTTCGATCTGACCCGTTTGTTCTGATCCGCATTCAGGGTTTCGGCGATTGACCCGGCCGCCGTCGGGCCAGGAACGGTGGCAGTCGGGGAAATTAAGGAGAGACTGAGAGAGCTTCCTTGGCCACAAATTAATCAACCCAAGGAACGACGGTTCACCTGTTCCTGACCGTGTGGACGTACCGCAAAGAAATGGCGCACAATGACAAGTATGGGTTAATGTCGAGTCCTCACCTCCGTCCCATGGCTATCTATCTCTGTCTTCTCACCTCTTCCGTTGTCTTGGTGAGCAAGGAGCAATCGAAGAGAGAGCTTGAGTGAGAGGTAAAAATGCATGGAATAATGTACGCAAGCTACTAACCTGAAACTGAAGGAGCAATTAAAAGAATGTCTTAAGTTTATCTAAATTTTAGATGTATCTGGACACTTCCGAATTTAAATAAATTTTCGATATACTTTTATGAACGGAGGGAGTATATGGAGTGATATGTACCGCTCATCATTTGATTGTGTGGCTCCATCAAAGGCAGTACATCGGGAGAGAGGTTTTCTAAATATCTAGGGGATTTCATGTAAGGTAATAACGCCTAAAGGAGACGTATGTGCCACACAAGTTGCTATAAAATGGAGAAAATAGAGGATGACTTTCGGAAAATGTTCCGTAGATTTAATTCATCTCAAATTTCTCTATACCAGCTGACAAAAATCTTAGAAACATCTTTGAGTGCAAATTGATGGCACACTATTGCAGATTTGATGTGCCAAAATTCAGACCACCCATCCTTGAAAAAAAAAATGCTATATGTATGATTAGTTGGCATTGCATGAAAATATGTTGCTCGAAATTCACTTTAGAGCTCCAGACTACATGGAGCCATTTTCTTTTCAAAATTTTGAAACAACATTTCAAAGTTTCCAAAAATTCTAGAAAAAAACTTAGATGTAGGTGATGATATAATATATCAAAATATGAAATCTGGACCTAAAATACCTTATATTCTAGCCTTAACAAAAATGAAAAAATCTGACGGAATTTGGAGGGTTGAAAACTTGCACTATTCATTACTTTAGATGCCAGATTTTATCTTTTTGTGTACCCCAAAATATCGGATACTCCGGGTTGATATTTTTCTCATTAGTATAATACATTATTTTATGTATCTAGAATTCCTTGTTGATTTTTTAAAACTTTAAACCAATGCTTTTTAAATTCTTCAAAAATGTCTCTACGTGTCTGTAGAGCCAAATGTCCACACTAGTTACTAGCTACTACTCCATCCTTCCTAAAAAGTGTCTCAATTTTTCTAGATATGAATTTATCTACATTCTAAAATGTAGTCGAGGTACATCCATATCTATACAAAATTTGGTCACCTATTTAGAGCATCTCCACTCGTCTCCCCAGAAGCCCCCCACGAGCCGTTTTTTACATCCGGACGGCGAAAAACGGCCCAGTCGCGCCCCCAGGTTCTCGTTTTCGTACGGATTTGGGCCTAAATTCATCCGGCGATCTCACGCCATCCCCGGCCCCCCGGGGAGCGCTCGGGGACTCCGGATGGAGCAAAACCAATCGCCCACGCCCACGTGTCTCCGCTTTCGTCCGGACTCCCCGGGCCATCCTCTTTTTCCCCGAGAAACACCGCTTAGGGAGCACACGACTGGCAATATACTGCCCCCTAGGCCAAATTTTCGTCCAATCCGGACGAAAATTTCGACGGATTTGGGCGTGGGGAGCGCCAACGAGTGGGGATGCTCTTAGAACCGAGGGAGGAAGTATCGTACGTTACTCGCATTAGTCTAAATACTAAACACGTGGCGACCAGACAGTTGTTTGAAAAAATATTAGTGACAGCTCTAAGTCGCACGCAGCTACCGTGCTGCTTGGTTAATGACGTCAGCGCCCTACCCACGCAGCCACGCTAGCTTTTCTTAGAGAGAAGACCACGCTAGCTTAATTAATTAGCTAAACAAATAATCATGACCTGGACCTGGGTGTTTGTACATGGACTAAACTAATTCGCCCGCGTGGCGGCTTCTCATTCTCGGGGGGCCAGGCTAACCATAGGCATCAGAAAATTAGCAGCGGTCGTGATCGCGAGGTGACGCATCCGATTGGCTAGACATGCAAGATGACACGTACAAAATCGAGTACAAACCAATTTGTTTGTACGCGTTAGTCTCTCACGTGAGGTGTAAAACGGGAACAGCTCACCGCGTACGTCATGATCTGGTCCTTGTACGGTGGTACAGAGGAATTTCTGCCATCTTGCTTGTGCAAGTCTAATTGCAGAAACAACCCTGAATTAAATCTATATCGTCTGATGTAAATATCCGACATTGTAACATGAGGTGCCCTAACTTGCTGAATTGCAAGTTAGGCACCTTCCCTATCACTTACCTTGGGCTGCCGGTGAATGATAGACGCCTTTCGCTTAAGGACTGGGAGTTCTTAATGGGAGGGGTGGGTCATAGGGTTAGTGGCGGAGGATGAAATTTTTTTGAGGTCGGGCAAAAATTTAAATGTAAAAGAATGACACAAAAGAATAAACTGTCTCGACACATTAATACTTCATACAATGGTAAGCACAGTCGCTTAGTACTATGGTAACATCAACATATTCAAATATAAGTAGAACCTACAATCGTACCGATAATGAAGCTTTAATGCCGTCTAGTAGTTCCAGGCAATAGCAAAGCTCTACCTTCCATTTGATTTTTTTAAAAAAATTCACCAAGATCAAGACTTTTGAATACACTCGCTCGATGCAGCACACCATCAAATTATTAAGGCAATCATCTTGTTGCGTAACTCTATCTTGATAATCTTCATAGCGGAGAATGGTCTTTCAACTGTTGCCGTCTCCACCGGTAAAAGTATTGTCAACTCAATAAGATGGTAAAGTGTAGAAAACATGATGTGTCTTTCAAGTTCGAACATTAGTAGTTTGTCCATGTTACGAGCTCACAATTCACAAATTTAAAGTTTTAAACTTCACCAATTGAAAAAAAACTTTAAATATTGTACCTCCCCTTAGCTATAGTGTTCTTCCCCTTCATGTCCATCTTAATTCTTCGCAAATCTCGAGTACAAAATCAAAAACAGCTTAGCAGTCTCCACAAAACCTACACAATAAGAGAGGTGTCTGGCCAGGACTAGGGGCGCGCGGGGGGGGGGGGGAGTCAGACCAGAGGGATCTCGCGGTAGAAACAGCCAGGGTATCGGCTGGCGGCGTAGCGAAACGGCGAGTCGTGTCTGCCATGTCTCGCATCAAAGAGGAACAGACAAAAACTACTCACGATCATGGATAGTTGGTTTTTTCTCACGATCAGAGCAAGCGTGGGCGTATCACGCTAGGACTGCATCACGCGCGGGCGCGGCCCAGCTAGCTGAAGCCTAGTTCGGTTGCTTATCTCCATCTACCGGCCCACCTACTCTTTTTTCCTTTGTTTTCTCTCAAAATCTACACAAAACTGATGGTATATTCACATATGCATATATATATATATACTCGATTTTTTGCCAAAAATCAAGGTAGGGCAAGTGCCATAGCTTGCCCAAAGGGGAGCTCCGCCCCTGATAGGGTTAATCCTTGGCAGGGCAAGCTTCTGTTGGCGGCGATATGCCTAGAACTCACTTATGCCTGCTTGTCGAGCATTCCTTCCTTCGCCATGTGGTCAAGTCTAGAAGCAAGTTCTTCTGAGAAGGGGTGTGGGACAAAAGGAAGTGTCATATGGTCAAGTGGGTTACGTGTGCAAACCTAGGGACGTGGGAGGTCTGTGCATTATCAACACTAAGCTCATGAATGTGGCGCTCCTTCTAAACTAGGTTTAGAAGCTTAGCCAAAATGAACAAGGTCTCTAGGCGGATCTCGTTCACCAAGTACCTCAGGGATGGGGAAACTTTCACTACCACATTGCGGAAAGGGGGTCCCAAGTTTGGAACAACATCCAAAGGGTAAATCATCTTTCAAGTTGGATGCTAAGCATAAAGTGAATAGTGGGCGCGATACTAAGTTCCAGAATGACACGTGGTTCGCTAGGGGCCAGTTGTGTGACTAGTAAACGAGGCTCTTCTGGATTTGCGATATGTCGGACTGCACGGTGGAGGCGGCATGGCGCGAGTCTGGGTGGATCTCCAGTTCGGGAGGACCTTCAGGGACTGCGGAGGTGATCGATGGGGATAACCTCTGCCGGGAGCTCGACCCAGTGCATCTCAATGGCGCGATGGACTGTGACTTGGGCGTTGGAGGCATCGGGGTGCTTCTTGACTAGCTCGGTGTATCATAAACTTTGTGATGGGTGGACATCCATACATTTGAAGGAGGTATGGTGTGCGATGATACCCACGAAGATTAAGATATTCTTGTGGCAAATATAGGGGATAAGTTACCATCAAGTGATCTGGAAGCGACATGGCCCATCTAATGAAGAGTGCACCCTGTGTGGGGAGTTAAGAGGACTCAAATACATCTTCTTACATTGCGCTCTCGCTAAAATTATGTGGCCATGTGTTAGGAAACTTCTAGGTTGTGACTGAAATCCAGCATGGGCCGGCGACCTCACAGCTACCTCCGAAAGCTTGTCGGGTCGGATGCGTAGGATAGTGTGGATATGTGTTGCGGCTTTGTGTTGGACTTTATGGAACATTCACAACAAAATGACCATTTGAAAGAAATTCGTTGCACAACTGGCTAATTGTATCTTTGAAATTGATCTTATTCTTGCAGGACTCGACACTGCTTAGCAAGCCAGGAGACAAGCAAGCTCTAGGGAAAGTGATGCATGCGCTCAGGCTCCTCTGTGCTAGCATAAGAGAATAGTGTTACTATTCTTGTAGCCTTATGGTCGTATCAAACTGTGTGTTTTCGTGGCGCCGCGTGCTTGTAATCTGAACCATGTTTGTATGACTATCATTCGGGTAGTAGTTTTATATATAAAGCTGGACCAATGCCTTATGTTTAAACATGAACCTGAAGTTTGGGCGTCGTTGGTCGCCTCCTCCCATTTTTGTGTTCTCTGGCGCGGGGCCCTTGAGGTGGAGGGTATGGCAACACGAAAGTGCTTCTGAATCATGTTTTTATTTTTGTTTGGTTGTCTGTAATCTATTTTTTTAAGGACAGAAACATGAGCTTGGTGTTTGGTTGTATGCATTCTCTTTTGTAATGCAATATGTTTGTTTTGGTTGTCTGCTCTCATCTCTTCTTGACATGGTAAATTTACCTTCTACACCACCACACATGCTAATAATAGAAACCATTTTATTTATGAGCATTGAAATTAAAAAGTTATGACATGAGAGTTAAGAAGAACAACAAAATTAACCTAGCAGTCTGAGGAAGTTTGGAACGTCCGACTGTGTACCATGAATTTGATGAAACTGGCCGGTCTAAAAATGGTCCAAACATGGACACGAAGTTGAAGACTTGGAGTTACCGTAACTTGGAATCGATTGATGAAATAAAATCACATTGTTGATGTGCATCGTTTTCGTGTATACCAATCACAAAATCAATGGACTCATAAAAGGAAATAATTAAAAGAGAGATGTATAAAGAGTATACTGTAAATAGATAAGAGTGGTATATAGAGAGCATGTAAGACACATAACAAAGAGATAAAGAACTTAGAACAATTCATCTACGAGCGTAAAAAACGTACAACACAAAAGGTGTGAGATGGCGAGATAAAGCCATCCTTAACCAAAATTGTTAGCGGCCAACCTTGTGCGATTAATTTGATGAAATTCTTCTAAAAAATATCTGAACATGAACAAAAAGTTGAGAAGATATAGTTAACAAAACTTAGAATCGATTGTCAGAATGGGATCACATTGTTCATGTGCATATTTTCTCGTATTGACATAGTCATGAATCAAAGCATGGTTGTGTAGGTCAGAAAATATTAGTAGAATAGGTGCGGTGAAATTGGACAAGGAGGTGAAGAACATATATGGTGCAAGGTCAGGTACAAGCAAGCATGCATCCGCATTGCATTGATAGGGATGCCACCTTCTCGAAAATGCCTCGAAGAACATCTCGGTGGTCGGCTTGAGCGTTCCCAGCCTTACCCGGAGGTACTTTAAATAGTGTGCCATGCATCCCACTTAACACTTCAGGCCAGGGCGGACCTAGGATAAATTTTTAGAGGGGGCAAACATATGATAAGTGATGCAAATATCATTTCTAAGTGGGGGCAAATCAGTCTTTAGCTTAACATATTACAAGGTTTCAAAAAATTGAGTGGGGGCAGCAGCCCCCCTTGGCTATAGGCTGGATCCGCCCATGCTTCAGGCAACCAATCAGCCCAGGATTGGCACGTACAACCTACCAATCACGTGTTTCTAAAAATAGTTTCGAGTTCGGTTTAATTATGCTTGAGTAGTGTTATAATATAGTACTACAATATGTGCGGGTAAAATTATGAATTTAACTCAAACTCCTATCGAAGGACCGTCTTTTGGGGGGTATGAATGATGAATCAACCAAATCAGTACTGTTGTAGGCCAATCAGTCGAGTGTGTCCAGGCTCATTGAGAGTGAAGATGACTTTGGGACGAAGTTGACATGGAAGGGTCCTGATAGGGGACGTGACAATTTTGATTGGCGGGTCCTAAGACAGGTCAGGGACATAAGGATATTAAACTATGGGTCTATAGAAGGTGAACAGAGATCCTCTAGAAAGTCTCCGGGGGTTGCAACTTGCAAGCTTGTTCACTGAACCGGTCATGAAATATCAATGTCATCTTCTTCTTCCATGTTTTCGAATGGGCCATACAACAATGAAATGGTCGTGGAAGTTAGTGATGGCATTACCATCCTTCATGCATGGGCGGCTATCCAGGCTTGGCGAAGTTGCCACACGTTAGCTCGGGTTAAATATAGGTACGAATAAAAAACATTCTTTTGACATTTTAGGTTGTGACTTGCCAAGGCTTCAAAATGGTTCGCCACCAATTGGCCATGGTACTGGCTGCGGAGGCTAATTTGCCCTCCACTGGAGTAGGATTTCTTCAAATTATAGTAGGTGGAGTCATGAGTGCAACTTTAATTTTTTTTGACAAATGTATTTTACAATATAAATAAAATTCTAAAAAATATATTCGATGTAGCCACGATGCATACTAGAACTGTGCATAAAATTAACGTGAAATACTTTGTATTTAAAACACAAAAATGGCATAAGTGTGGACCTAAGCGTACTGAACAATGCAAATTTTTTGGAACTTAAATTTCTTTCGGATTTTATCCTTTTTATGTAGCCTAGTAGATAAAGAATTTTGCGCTGGGAGTTTGCACATGTGTTGGATTCATCGTTAGCTACACTCAGACTTCTTTTTCAAACTTTTGAAACATTGAAATCTCATATTCAAAAATTGAAAAAATAAAGGGCTACTTGTAGCCCGAGCTCTTACGTGATTTTTTGGTGGATTCATTCTCCTAAATACGGACCACACTTTCACTATAGTTTTTTTTCATCTTGTGTTCTGTAGGCCTCATTGGATTACAACGAATTCAAAAAATACTTTTACATCCTTTCCTGAAAATAAGTCCTATATTTCTCAAAGGTCGATCTATATAACTTTGAGCAAGTTTTTTGAAAAGTAATAAACATAGACAATATAAAATCAATATCGTTAGATACATCATGAAATATATTTTCATATGATATATCCACAATATTGTAGTTGTTGATAGTTTTTCTAATACCCTCTCCTTCCCAAAACAAGATGCCTATAACTTTTGTTCAAAGTCATACATTTCAAAGTTTGATCAACTATATACAAGAAAGTTTCAACACTTATAATCTCAAATTAATACTGTTAGAATCATCATGAAATATATTTTCATATAGTGTGCATTTGGTATTGTAGATATTGATATATTATTCTCTATAGTTGAGCAAACTTAAAATGTTTGACTTTGGCCATAAAATAAAATAAGCATCCTATTTTAATGAGGGGGTAATCTTCTCAAACTTTATATTGTTTGACTTCTTAAATAAATTATATCCTTTGTTTTCAGAACAGAGGGAGCATGTAATTAGAAACGAAAGATATACAAAAAAAGATGTTAATGAGAAGTCAACTACTACTTCTTTCTTAGGTTCGAAAACCTCTAAACTAATGAAGTGATTCATTTGGATGTTTGATGCGTGTAGTTGACACGTCCGTTGGGAACCCCAAGAGGAAGGTGTGATGCGCACAACAACAAGTTTCCCTCAGTAAGAAACCAAGGTTTAATCGAACCAGTAGGAGTCAAGAAGCACGTTGAAGGTTGATGGCGGAGGAGTGTAGTGCGGCGCAACACCAGGGATTCCGGTGCCAACGTGGAACCTGCACAACACAATCACAGAACTTTGCCCCAACGTAACAGTGAGGTTGTGAATCTCACCGGCTTGCTGAAAACAAAGAATTAGATGTATAGTGTGGATGATGATGATTGTTTGCAAAGAACAGTAAAGAACAATTGCAGCAGATTGTATTTCAGATGTAAAGAATAGGACCGGGGTCCACAGATCACTAGTGGTGTCTCTCCCATAAGATAAGCAGATGTTGGGTGAACAAATTACAGTTGAGCAATTGACAAATAAAGAAGACATAACAATGCACATACATATATCATGATGAGTACTATGAGATTTAATCAGGGCATTACGACAAAGTACATAGACCGCTATCCAACATGCATCTATGCCTAAAAATTCCACTTTCAGAGTCATCATCCGAACCCTTCCAGTATTAAGTTGTAAACAACAGACAATTGCATTAAGTATGGTGCGTAATGTAATCGACACAAATATCCTTAGACAAAGCATCGATGTTTTATCCCTAGTGGCAACAGCACATCCACAACCTTAGAACTTTCTGTCACTCTCCCAGATTTAATGGAGGCATGAACCCACTATCGAGCATAAATACTCCCTCTTGGAGTCACAAGTATCAACTTGGCCAGAGCCTCTACTAGCAACGGAGAGCATGCAAGAACATAAATAACATATATGATAGATTGGTAATCAACTTGACATAGTATTCAATATTCATCGGATCCCAACAAACACAACATGTAGGATTAGTCCAGGGGTGGACTACTCACACATCGATCCGGAGGCGATCATGGCGATGAAGAGACCTCCGGGAGATGATTCCCCTCTCCGGCAGGGTGCCGGAGGCGATCTCCTGAATCCCCCGAGATGGGATTGGCGGCGGCGGCGTCTGATACGTCTCCGACGTATCGATAATTTCTTATGTTCCATGCCACATTATTGATGATATCTACATGTTTTATGCACACTTTATGTCATATTCGTGCATTTTCTGGAACTAACCTATTAACAAGATGCCGAAGTGCCGCTTGTTGTTTTCTGCTGTTTTTGGTTTCAGAAATCCTAGTAACGAAATATTCTCGGAATTGGACGAAATCAAGACCCAGGGTCCTATTTTGCCACGAAGCTTCCGGAAGACCGAAGAGGAGTCGAAGTGGGGCCACGAGGGGCCGCCACTATAGGGCGGCGC